>NC_091121.1:135469032-135770032 GCF_040183065.1 Periplaneta americana | reverse complement strand
CGCCGATTTACTGGCACTTCTGCTATTGGTTTCCCCAGAATATCACCCATTCTATGAAAAGTTGGTGTCATCAGGAAAAGCTATTCCCGATAGTGAAGCTAAAATGGTCGATGACAGCAAAATGATTGAACAGATGAAGTAAAATACATATGTGAACTAAAAGCTATAAAAATATGTGCAACACAGTGTAAACAATTCATTCATAACAACTGTTAACCCAAGCATTATATTTAAAAAGTCTGAGGAAAAAATGAGCTAACCCAATTTTCTATTTCCTTCTCCTTTTATATATTATTTTACATTTTTACTTGCTTTTCGAATAAACTGTAAATTCTCATACATAATATATTTAATTTCTGGACAACATAATGTTGAATAAAATGCAGCACAACTGAACATATCCAACAACTGCATGTTGATTATTATTATTATTATTATTATTATTATTATTATTATTATTATTATTATTATCGATATTTCATTTTATTGTTTGAGATGGTTTTTGTGAGTTAAAAATTCTAAAGTAATTTCGTTTCTTGACCATAGCACATCTAAGTTATGACAATAAAAAAGACGCATATAAAGTAGGGAATATAGTTAAATTTTACAGATTCTATTCTGGAGAATTTTCTGCATGTAACTAAAGAATGTGAACGTGACGTTTTTGGAAGAGAACATCTTTGCTCTCTGACGTGTCAACGTGTCAAGGTTTTGGAAGCTATGGTATTCCAGTAGAAAAAACTTCGAAATAAGATGAAATTTAAAAACCACACGTTTTCCTCATGACCAAATGGCAAATTTTGCATTCAATTTGGAACTTAAATTTTCTTAAACGATCGTAGAAACACGTAAGTTCGGGTCCCTTTTGTCTTCATAAGATATTGTGAAACCATCATATAAAAATAAAATACTTTTTTCAAACTTTATAATAGAAAGACACTCTTTCAGCTTTCCCAATAACGGGACTGCCTCATTGGACAAAGCATAACAAACATACAGATTGAAAACAAAAAAAGACCACAAAAGAGAAATGTGGGTAACGAACAAAAAGGGGAAATGAAGTACAGGAAGGGTAATAGCATACATATAATAGGCCTAAACATAATAAACAAACAGATTAGACATCTCAATATCACAAATTATGATTAACTTTTACAATAGAAGCTCAATTAATAATTTTCTTCATTCAATTATTATTATTATTATTATTATTATTATTATTATTATTATTAATATTACGAACATTGTTATTATTGTTATTATTATTATTATTATTATTATTATTATTATTATTATTATTATTATTATTATTATTATTATTATTATTATAGAGAAAGGAATTGGATGGGTCACTGGCTGAGAAGAAACTGCCTACTGAAGCATGCACTGGGAGGAATAGTGAACGGGAGAAGAGTTCTGAGAAGAATAAGATATCAGGTTGTAAACAACGTTAAGATATGTGGATCATATGCGGAGACTAAGAGGAAAACAGAAAACAGGAAAGATTGGAGAATGCTGGGTTTGCAATGAAAGACCTACGCATGTATGTATGTATGTATGTATGTATGTATGTATGTATGTATGTATGTATGTATGTATGTATGTATGTATGTAATCGACAGTATTACTACTGGATATGCTTACAGTATTTATATTCGTAATAAACATTCTCAAAAAAATAAACACCCTTATCGTATGGTTGCAATAAAGCAAGATCAATATTTAAAGCAACACTGGACAAGCTTGAAACAAGAGACACATATTCAATCTTTATGAAGAAAGATTAATTTTCTTTTCAACGTCAAGAATCGAACGCTGACCAGCTAATGGTATGTACAATCTCTACCACTTACTTAACAAGAATAGACAGGTCTTAGGCTATCTTTATTGGAATGAATTCTAGAACTTCTATGTTTGCCATATTGACAAAGTGTAATTCTCACGCTACAGCAAAGAAAAGTAAAACTGAGTTATACTGTCTACTTTAATGTGTGGGTCGATAGAGGAGTAAGACGTACAAACGGCAGTCCTAGTTCATATTCAACATCTGGCATTGTGATGTGAACATTAATTTCGAACTTGGAACTCGGATGTAGTGATATTTCCAAGCACGAACCCTGTAGAGACAACCTCCCACGGAGTTGAGACTGTTTTCGGTTGAGTGAAAAATTATAATCCAGATAGGTGATGAAACCTTCAACTCTTCCGCTTACAGAAGGGATTTCTCCTCTAAGCCGACTGCCGGATAACTCCATTCTCTAGGCGAATACAATTCTAGCTTAGACACTAGATACAGTTTGTGTCTTTAAATACAAGATTCGTTTATGTCTTATGTTTAGGGACCGGATTTTTATGTAATATCAAGGTGTGAAATATGTACATATTTATGTAAGAAAAATAAGCTGAGTATGTACCAAAATCTGTAAAATCATGAAAATATTTAATATCAATATGTGGCAGGTATAGACAGGTAAGACTCTCCAGTTGTGATTTCATAGAGCACCCGACCTTTTTTAATCCACACTTGACACATTACTATTTTTCCATCTGTAGTGAAAGCTTCGTCCATCGCAATCCATGATTTTATTTTTGTCGTTAGGGTTCAAGATACAGGGACCATTTTAGTTAGTCAAAAGCAGTAGATAAACTCACTTGCACATTATACTGTAAGTACTAAAACTAGGAAACTGAGTGAAATGAATGACACAACAGTACTGCAAGCACTGTTTCGCTTTACTGGATTAGGAGAAAATAAGAGGAGATGTGGGATACATGCATTTTAGCTGCTCCCTGTAAGAAACAAAGTACCGACTAGAACCTCAAACCATAGGTATTTAGAAACTGTTGTTTGAAAAGTGACATTCCTGTCTGATTCAGAAGAGTAGGATTATTCCAGCCGAGAACCATACTTTCCAATTGCTCGAAAAATCCCATTTCCGTATAGCTCTACCAAATTTAAAGTAAAGAGGTCAAGAAATAAGCTGAAAAGCTATTTATTTTAATCTTTCAACATCTTTCCAGTTTGTTCCTTTACTCCAGCTCCTTTTCAAAAGTCGGCTACTTTATTGCGGCTCATGTCAGACTTGACACGGGTTTTCCATGGAAAGATTAGGAAGAGGGTGGGTAAGGTTGCAAATTGCATGGGAACGGCTTGTTAAGACGTGTGCAGAACAATTACAGATCGAAACAAATCATGTCGTCCTCGTCTCACTCCCCCGCATGAAGACAATGCTATTTTCTGAGTGATTTTTACAATAAAAGGTAGTTGTATGAGAAGGTTGCCTTTCGTTCACTCATATTTACAAGGGGCGGTATGGGGTGAGTGCCTCTATTACTTCCTCGAACTAAGGACGTTATGTTCCGTCCGGAAATATATCTTTTCTGGGGTAGGTAAAAAGGCTTTTTCAATCTGTGTATTTCAAATTGTAAACTTCCCCAACAGAAGTTCCCCCCCCCCCTTTTAGAGAAGTAAAAATGAATAAACCTCGAAAATATGTAGCTGTATGTAACACCAAGCCATAATATGTAATGTGGGGTAAATATGTAAAAATATGTAGTATCAAATTTTAATCTATTAATGGTAATTACAAGATTCGCAAAAATTTGTTATTTATATACGGTTAAGTTGAAAGGAATATAATATGTAATTACATAAAAATCCGGTCCCTACTTATGTTGTAGTATCAAATTTTAATCTATTAATGGTAAATACAAGATTCGCAAAAATTTTTTATTTATATACGGTTAAGTTGAAAGGAATATAATATGTAATTACATAAAAATCCGGTCCCTACTTATGTTGATACTACCATTCTGTAAGACATAAAATAGTGTTATAATTAGGGATCGGAAGTTAAGACACTAAAAAATGGTGTTTTAGACTCTTAAAAAGGCACTAAAATGATATTTTAGGCTCCTAAAAGGCACTAAAGTTGTATTCCAGGCACCTAAAAGGCACTAAAAATAAAAGTTTAGGGAAAATTAACCACAAAAAATTTATTCCACACACAATAATTAATTTGAGCTATTTCCTTACATTATGTTTTAATTAAATGCCAGTATTGGCTTTTTTTTGTTTATTATGTATACACAGCAAATTAACATAACACTGCATGACCACTTAAAACATTAGATAAATGGTATTTGTCCTACAGAATGTTTAATTTAGTGTGCACTTATTCGTCTCCATGTTCATAATTTGAATGACAGTACACAACAAGCAACTTTTCAAGATTAAAACACTCGTTCTTGTGACTTCTATTGGACAAAATCTGTTTATATGCCGAAAAGGATCTCTCAACATGCACTGAAGTGACTGCAACGTGCTTATACAGTACCATCCTGGCTTCATTAAACCCCTTAGGAAACACACTGCCGGTCCCACTTAGAACTTTATACACAGAATTAATGGTTTCATATCCAGGATTTCTTGAAATAACACTTTTTAGCGTCTCATATATTTGAGCAGCATACTTGCCAGGAGCTACACATAATCTGTCCTTTGCATTCAAAAACAGGGACATGGATTCACAAAATGACAGACTGCTGGATTCCAGTTGTTGAATAGTATCAGCTACAAAAGTGAAATGCGCATCGAAATACGCTAAGTCTTCTTTAAATTCTTTTTCTTGAAACATACACTGAGCTTCTTTGATTGACAAAGAATCATTCTCTGAAAATTCCTTAACAATTCCTGCTATTTGTTCAGAGTTATTCACATAGTATTTTACTGCTCTCAACCATGTCCCCCACGTCGTAAAAATAGGTTCAGGGGGTAGGGAAGTGTCAGGTAATTTCTCTCTAAATACAAAGATAATCCTAGATTGTGTGCTTCAAGAAGATACGTCTCTATGTTATGCAGGAGAAGGGTAAATAATAAAGTAAACAGTTATATGAACACAAAACGATGACTGGTCGGTATGAACGATGGGACTACTGTCCGTTACTCAGGAGAAGACAAGCGGAAAAATGTGACCTTCTTGACTATCGCTGTTGATTATTATAAACATCGCTCAGATAAGCATCCCAGTAGCCAGGTTATTACTCGTGCAGGAAACATGAGTAACAACCCGTATGGAAATTAAAGCTAAGTTGAACAGAAGGAGACCTAATGTTTCCGCTTACTGCTGTACAAATATTGCACGTGTTGTCTTACGTTATCTGTTCACATCCTTTCCTCTTCAGTCCGCTCTCGTCTTCTCCTGAGACACCAACAGGAGTTAAGTAGAGAGTCTTAAGAATCCCATCACAATAGGATGTGCGAAATCTTTGTATACTATAAGAATCACTTTTTTTTCACTTTCAAACAAAAAAAAATAATAATGGGTGCTGTTAACTATACTGTCGGTGACTCAGGAGAAGACGAGAGCAGACTGAGAAGGAAGGGATGTGAACCGATAACGTAAGACAGCACGTGCAATATTTCTACAGCAGTAAGCGGAAACATTAGGTCTCCTTCTGTTCAACTTAGCTTTAATTTCCATACGCATTGTTTCTGTACGAGTAATAACCTGGCTACTGGGATGCTTATCTGAGCGATGTTTATAATAATCAGCAGCGATAGTCAAGAAGGTCACATTCTTTCCGCTCGTGTCGACCTGGTTGGCAAGTTGGTATAGCGCTGGCCTTCTATGCCCAAGGTTGCGGGTTCGATCCCGGGCCAGGTCGATGGCATTTAAGTGTGCTTAAATGCGACAGGCTCATGTCGGTAGATTTACTGGCATGTAAAAGAACTCCTGCGGGACAAAACTCGGCACATCCGGCGACGCTGATATAACCTCTGCAGTTGCGAGCGTGGTTAAATAAACCATAACATTTCCGCTCGTCTTCTCCTGAGTAACGGACAGTATATGCCTATACAGAAAAGCGAAAAAAAAAAAACAAAACAAAACAAATAAAAACAAAAGAGGCACAAACTGAAAAAAAAAGGCAAATATAGGCAATATAAAACTTCACCACAACATTTGATTTTTCGTGATTCGTATACATAAATTAACAACCTTAAAATACATACATTCAAACAAAATAGGCATTTTCAAAAATTCCGACCCCTACTTGTAATATATACATTTTCGATAAAAATTTCATGCAATAACCAAGATTATACTGAACAACATATTTTTACTTTTTGTCTTGCTCCGAAATAAAAATAGGTGAATATTACTAATATGTGTGCCCTTAATCAGAATTTAAGATCCAAATTGCCCTATCATGTACCATTTTCCGGGGAAAATTAATTGAATTTTTTAATGAAAAAAAAACTTTTCTTTATTTTTCACTGTTACTGGTAAAATTACAACACACTAAGGATTCAAATGCCTCATAATATTTGAAAAATGTATACTGGATACAAAAATGATGTTACACAATTTAAAACTGAAATAATATTTCATGCGTATAATGAGAAAAATCTCGGAATTAGAACTTACATTTAAAAGAATTTTCTGGGTGACTTCCATTTATAACTAGACCTGGGACTGTCTTTTACAAGAAACCAAAAATAGTCTGCAAGCATGTTGGATGATGATCTTCCTTTATATCGCCTTTCCATTTAAGACATTTCTTGATTAAATCTTTTCCATGCTCGTCTCTTATCGCTCCAAGTTAGGAGGAAAGAAATCCAAATGAGAATGTAAAAAGTGTATTTTGAGAGACATATTACACCCCATTTTCCCATATGCACGTGACATGTTTTACACAACAAGTTCAATTTTATTATTAGTAGTATTATTTTTGTTTTCTTTGAAGATTCAAACTGTTCATAGTTATAGCACGAATGGCCGTACGAGCTCGTGTGAAGGATCTTGTGTACAGGGACATAATTTTATTTTTACTAACATTTTTAATATTAACTTGCCCATACCTCTGGATTAATGCCGTTTGCTACCCTCTTCCACGATTGGAGTTCGATGATACTGGTGCAATATACAAACAAATCACTTTACTAGGTATAGGAGGGAAGAAAAGTAGTTCATCCATTTACGTAAACTAGGAAATATTGCGCTTTTGAGTTTGATCATTTTCATTAGGTTTTTGTTTAATTAAAATACAGTACAGTATTAACAATGAGTGTTTTTACTCACGAACTAAGCTGTCCATGTGGAAGTATTCATTACGCAGTGTATATTATACTGTCTACAGCACATTAGCGTACAATATAGAGAACGAAGTTAAATTGAAAAATAATCATAATATGGATACTTAAACACATTTTTTAAAATGGTGGCCGTTCATTTCGATACAGGCTTCTGTTCTAATGTGCATATTATCGCACTATAGACTATTGTACCTAATCCCTATTACCAGTTTCGTTCTTCATACTAGTAACTCATGTTGAAATAATTCTGTACCTACTCTATAAAAGAGTACTTTACGTAATGTAAATTGAATCTTCACTTCTACCCGATCTGAAAAGATAAAATTACTCAGACATACTATCTACTGTCCGTCCAAGTAGTTATGTCGTAGGGTCGTAGAAAGGGAGGAAATCACGTGACAATTAATTACTTAACGGAGCCCTTTTATTTAAATAATTTTAAGCAGTTGTATAACATTACCTATACGTCCAATTCCTAACAGAAATTAATGTTCTCAGAAAAGAGCTAAGATAGCCCAGCCACTAGCTGGCGAATAAAAGCTGATGGGGGAAACCGGGATACGACGTAGGCAAATGGACGGCAGTACCTGTGCGAAAATGATTCAATATTGAAAGCTCGTTCGTCACTGGAAAACGCGAACATATTTTTGGTACGTACTGTTTACGATGACCGTAAGGCTACTATGACTGTATATGCGGTCTTGGATCTGTGTGGAGGACGTTGAAGTTCATTAGTAGAAGGGGTGGGAATGAAGTACATTCAAAAACTCAGGTACAATAAATATTGAAGTAAAAATAAAATGATGTCCCTGTATAATTGTGTAGGGGAGACTGTTGTACCTTTAGCATAGTGTACCTCTGAACATTTTTTGTTTTTTAATTTTTGCTGCTACCTTGAGGACTCAAATGAAGTAGATTGTAGAGAAAGCCGCTAAGTAGCTCTGGTCGTAGTTTCAGTTTGATTTATTGCAAAGTTTGAGTTCCGTGGACAAAAGTAGTTTTTTTAGTACCAAAAGTAAACATTTCGTTCATTGATGTATGATTTCTAACACAAAACCAGATTGCATTTGTTAATATCTTTCAAGTACGGTGTGTTCCCTATCATCTGGTGAGTAATAACATATTTTAATTTCCATGATTTATTTGACTCTCTTAGTTTTTGGAGCTATATTTGTTTAAACGTGCACCCTCTTGTACCTTTGAACACAAAACATCTTGTACCATGGAACATGTTCCAAATTACACGATACTATCGGTTTTTGTTTTTCTTTTATTTTAAGGTCATGTCACGAAGTAAGTCTGGAATTATTAAAGAGGTCCCCAATTGATTCGGATGCCTTGAAGAAAGCTGTTGAAGCAGTTATTGCTTCTCCAGGAAATAAAATATCAATGAGAGAAGCCTGCTCTGGTTTATGATTGCAAATACATTTTAAAATGATTGTCAGTTTTTACAGCTATATTCCCACCTATATTCCATGTGTTCCAACTTACAAGAGTGTATGTTCCAAGGTACATGAACCTGTTGTACCTTTGAACACATTACATATCCCTTCATTTTATTTTTTCCATCCTTAATAGATCTGTAAAACAGGAAAATACATACAGGAAGTTGTAAAGGTATCTTCAATAATTATTTCAAGAATTTTTTCATTTAAAAAATTTCATATTCCAAAATTAAAAAAAAAAAATAAATAAAAAGTGAAAAGTGTTTAAAGGTACAACAGTCTCCCTATCAATAAATGCAAATCATTCATTCATACATACATACATACATACATACATACATACATACATACATACATACATACATACATACATACATACATACATACATACATACATTCATTCATTTCTCTTTGCATAAGGTGAATTACCTAAGCGCTCTTCTGAATACTAGCACCGTAAAAGCCTGTCATTGGAAATCAATAATTTATTTACAACCGTTAATTATGTGAGGGACAGAGCCAGAATGCGTATAGGATGTGATTCGATGTGAGTGACAGAAGACGCAGCAAATTGTCCCCGCATCAGAACTGTCCATGTGATTCAGCCCTTACAACACAGACACATGCTATTATCACGCACGTAGCCAGCAGCAAGAACCATTCATTACTTACGACATATGAACATGTTCTTGCTGCTTACAACAATTTGGGATTCAGTCCATTCTTGTTTCTACTGTCCGTAACCTATTATATTCCTCTCGGAGAAGCCAGTTCAGCTTTTCAGATGGTTGACGTCCATTATCTTCTCCACGGAGTAGAGGTTACTGACGGGATCGATACATCCCACTTCTATTGAGGTGTTTGGCTCGGCATTCAGGTGCATAGTACACGTTGAAAGACTCCTTATTCCTTACACATAGCATCAAGTATACGTAAACCCTTTTTTTTTCTTTGAACAAATAACAAAGCAGCTTTATTTTCTTTCTTTTCCTCTCAATATAGATTTTACCCATACCCCTTTCTTTTGTTGTATTACTCATTTCAAAAGCGTCCCATATTGATTATCTAGTTAAACTATTCTCATATTCTTGAACATATTCTAAAAAATTCTTCCATTTAAAAATAAGTTTTTTATCATCATAATAAACTCTCAAGAATAGTCATTTCTTAGATTTGTTTTTATCAACAGTAATCTCACTAGAGGTTTTGATTTATCTAGGGAAAATCAAAACTCGAGTGGGATTTAATTGACTATTACACGATTAGAAGAAAGTAGGCTATATAAAGATTAGAAGTAACAAAGTTACAATAAAATATTAATTGGCTTACGAAAATACAACTGTCTTCAAATGTATTATTGTACCATCTCAACATTACGCTAGATAGCAGTAGTGTTTTATGATGATGTTTTCTTGTTACCGGTGTCAGTTGTGCCAACTATGGAATCATCATTGAACTCTGTGGACTGTTACTAGTCAAGAAGGCTTTGTTGATTCAGTTTCATTTTTATTAAAACATTTGCATTCCATTTCAATCATCCGGATCCCAGTAATCAACGTCACTTGACAGATGATTTTCAATAAATCTTAGTATTAAACAATCTCTGTTACGTGACTATCCATAATATATAGCAGGAGCTATAACAAACATAACCTAAATAATATAAACAAGTGTTACAAAAGTTTTAATTAGGGATGATGAAATAAACAAGAAACGTTTTAATTAACGATGATGAAATAAATAATAAACATGGATGATTTTAAAAGAAACAATTATTGAAAGTACAATTTTCAAATTTGAATGTTTTGGTGGTTCAGTTGATGTTATATTGGACGTGTGCGTAAAAGAAGTGAACTCGTTGGTGTACATGGTGTATCCCTCAACTCATTCAGGATTTCAGAATGGTGCTCTTCATATATGACCAGTGATCTTTATTAATTCTTGTTCTTGAATGCCAAAATGCCAGTCATATTTGAAAGTGAAGTGCATCGACTGGAGTGGTTTGTAATTTTCTGTTTTTTGACGGCCAGACCAGTGCAGTTTGAAATGTTGGCAAACAAAGAAACAAATACTAGGGAAGTGATAAAAATAAACAAATGCTAGGGACGCGATAAAATTAAACAAATGCTAGGGACGCGATAAAATTGTGCGATAAGCGGCCATGATTGGTTGAAAGACGTCCTTTGGTACCGTTTTATTGGTCGAAAGTAGTGTGACGTAGTAAAAGTGTAATAGTCCTTGTAAAGATTTTGTTGAGATTTTCATGTCTCCGGCATGGCACAAGATTACTGATTAAGGAAACGCAAGACATAAATCAGAACACAGACGAATGCATTATCCTTTCATTTACATTTATAAGTGAAATTATTTTAGTCTAAATTTAAACAAACTATTACACTTTTGCTAGGTAATACTACTTTTGACCAATAAAGCGGTACGGAACGACGACAATCATGGCTGCTAATCCTACAATTTTTATCACCTCCCTAGAATTTGTTTCTTTTTATCACTTCCCTAGCATTTGTTTTGTTGTTTGGCAACATTATACTTTCAATAATTGTACCTTTTAAAATGACTCATGTTTATTTCACCATCCTTAATTAAAATTTGTCTATCATTTATCTTGTTTATATTATTAGGTTACGTTATAGCTTCTGCTATATGAGATTATGGAAAGTCACGTATCAGAGAGTGTTTAATATAGGCCACTATATTGATAATTGAAGTGAAATGGAACTGTTTTAATTAAAAAAAAAAATTGAATCAACAAAGCCTTCTTGACTAGTAATCGTCCATAGAATTTAATGAGGATAGTATAGTTGGCAAAACTGATGACAAGAGAACAGATCATCATGAAACTGGTTAACAACAGAACAGCCCATCAACAAGGTTCGTCGAACAGCTGTTCGACAGTGACATCTAGAGACCTTGGCTCATCATAACTACTGCTATCTAGCAGAATATTTGTAATAATGAGGTGGTACAATAATACATTTTGAAGGCAGTTCAGTAAGTCAATTAATATCTTATTTTATTAGAGTACTTTATTTCTTCTACTCTTCGTATACTTTCTTCTAATCGTGTAATAGTCAATTAAATCCCACTCAAGTTTTGATTTTCTGTGGATAAATCAAAATCTCTAGTGAGATTACAGTTGATAAAATTACTTTGATCTTACAGCAATAATAATAATAATAATAATAATAATAATAATAATAATAATAATAATAATAATAATATTGTTATGATTATTATTGTTATTTTATTGTTGTGATTAATATTATAATCAGTACTATTAATTAATACTCGTATTATTAAGTTTTCTCAACATTGTTTCGTTTTTGGGTGTCTATGCAACGCCACACATATCTTAATCTATGGCTAAGGCATTTGTAAAGTTTATAACGAGTAGATGTAATCACACTTTTTTACACAATGTACAGTTCTGTGAAAGATAAAAGTATTATAATACTGATTTATTTGAATTGGTGATAATAATATTAAATTATAAATAACAATTTCCAGAGAGGATGTGACGACAGTTGATGGATTCTCTAATGTACAGTAGTCACCCATATCTTTATCAGACTTCGATGTCTTTAAAACGATTTAAATCATTACACAAGATGAGAAACGAAATGACGCACACCAGACGTGCACGAGCTGACAAGATCAGCGACCTATCTGCTTTAATAACCCACATACATGGACAATTGAGTTGCTGGAATGAAGGACCAACATCTGTACCCCACTTTAATGAAACACTTGCTGTTTTGAATGTCGATTGCAGAAGGAGAGTGATATATCACAGCAAAGATGGATGAGGATTCGTGCTGCAAAACTAATGAAATTGTGCCTACAGGGAAGCCCCATATCCAGCTGCTTTCTGCTATTTAAAGAGATTTTGATTTACTGGATATGGCGCTACAATCCCGAAAATCAATACGTCTGCATGTACGTACTATTGTCTGACAAAACTCATACGTTTGTGACGTAAAAAAAAAGAAAAAAAAAACTAAAAATATAATTCAGAAAATAAGAAGCTTAAATATTACAGAATGAGGGAGAATAAATAAGTAAAGAAAAAAGAACAGAAGAAATTATTATTGGACGAAATAAACACAAGTCAGAATGAAACAGAAAAAGTGATAGCGGATTTGAGGAAAGCCCTATGACTGCATGTAAAGTTTATACAGGAATTAGGGTAATGAATTTATTAAACTAAATAAATACAATTTGCTGTAAGATTTAAGGGAGCGTAATGAACAAAATGAAGTAAACTATAAATACCATCCAATAATAATAATAATAATAATAATAATAATAATAATAATAATAATAATAATAATAATAATAATACTGCACTATTATGAAGACAAGTATAGAACTCTTTTCGATCACATAACAATTAAATGGTAAGCACATGAGAATATCCCGTAAATATTGTTATTGTTACTTACCTATCCATCTGTATGTGAGTAATGTCAAACTTGTATAAGATTTCTATAGTTAGGCATGTATTGTGCACGCGTCTTTCACATCCATGTCAATACATATCTGAGTTCAATTATTTAAAAAAGTACAAGGCTATTCCTAAGTTCGTAAAACATTAAATAAATTCATAACTACTAAACTACACAACGAATAACAAATTACTTTCTACTGGAATAAAGAGAAACTTTCCTAGTTTTGTTAAATACCTCACAAATGCTCAACGTTTCCACTTTTGCTAATATGGCATACATTCATGCTTTAATCCATCTTGCCCCATACACGCTCCAGCATGTCACGGTTGACCAGAGCCACGGGAGCTGTGATCCGGTGGCGAAGTTCCTGGAGATCACCGGTGAGCGGAGGCACGTAGACAATATCCTTCATAAACCCCCACAAGAAAAAGTTATACGCAGTTAAATACGGTGATAGTGGTGGCCACTTCATTAACGTGTCATCTTCTCGTCCTGTGTGGCAAATTTTGAGTAAGATACTCTTGCAGTTGTTGTGATAGTGACAAAGAGATCCATCTTCCTGAGAGATGTAATCATTGCTGTCTTCATTCAGCTGAGGCATCACTCAGTTTTGAACATGTCCAACTACATCATCCCAATGACGGTGGACTCTACAAAGAAAAATGGCCCATATACCTTGTCTTTCGAAATCGCACAGAAGATATTCACCTTAGGTGAGTGTCGCACATGCTCAATGACTGCGCGGGAAATTTAAGTTCCCCATATGCGCACATTGTGCCGATTCACTTTTCCGGAGAGATGAAAAGTTGCTTCGTCGCGATGAGCAAGTCAGCGAAACCTCTACTTTAAATCTTTGACGAGGTCCTTCCATATTCCAACATACAATACGATTGCTCACGTTTAGTAAACGCCATTTTGCCATTATTGATAACTACTGCCACCTAGCGATAAATCATGGCAACTAAAAGCGGGCTTTTCTTATTAAAAGAACTTGGAGAGTTTCTCTCTCTATCGGCATATCAGTTACAATGATATGTTGCGTGCTTTATTTGTTAATAAACTTTAAAATATTTCACGGACTTATGAATAACCCCGTATATTGCAAATTCTCCCTCGCAATGGATTATAATAAACTCTTCCAAGTAGATTAAGTATGCGGATTCCCCTTGTATGTAAATATGGACTCGTTCACATGGTTTAGTTTAGTTCATCGGATACGATATAAGCATTTCCATGGCAATCGAAATCAAATTTTCGTTCCAGAAATTTATTTAATATTTTCTGTTAGTATAGGTCGCTTACAGACGTTATAGGCTAAAAATGAAAGAACGGAAGAAAGAAAAAGAAAAGGAGATGAAGGAAGAAAGAATAAATGGGAAAAAGATAAAAAAATACGACACCATAATAATGGAGGCATACGAAGAGATAAAACAAAAAGGAATAGAAAGTAACGAAGGATATAAAGGAGAAAAAAATCGACAGTTGATTTGTCACATGCATAGGCTAGTTTACACATTTACAGTGTTGTTGTCGATGCATTATTATTTACAACTACTGCATCTGATACAATTATTAGTTAACTCTTTTCCATACCTTTTGGCTTATCTCTGTTTTACAGGTTCTCCGCTTTTACTGTCATTACTACATTGCTATTTCGCTTGCGAGAAACACGCATGTACTCCACTTGCGAATTTTTCGCTTTCATAAAACGGAATGATGATGCTTGTAAAAATTCTAAATTTCTACCTTCATAATTATGTAAATATATAATGGATTTAACTTGGAGGGCCTACCCTCCCACGTATAAGTCGACTCGTCTAGCTTGAACTTGCACGGCCGGGATTCATTCATTTGGAAACTACCATCTATCGGCTGATACAACAACGAAATCGATAGTGCTGCCCCTGTAATTAACGTTAGGAACTTATCTTGCAATGTGTGTTACAGATTTTCACGTTTGTAGGTCGGATGCAGTCGTTTAACATCAAAAAATTTCACATTAATCTTTTCCTAGTCCATCTGATACCGAAACACAGATTTACAGCAATTGTTTTTAACATGAGCCCCATATATAAAGATATCATTTACATAAAGAAGCATAAATACATCGAAAAAAAATCGAAAAATCGAAAGAGAATTGGGAGGACAAATTTAAAAGGTACTCAAAACGCGTCCTTGCAAGGGGTTGAGGGCTGTACAAAACTAAATATGTGAGCTCCAAGCCTGTTGGCCACTAGTCTCACTCCGGCTTACGCTGCTCCACTGAAGGAACTCTAGAAAATTTTGAAGGGGAAGCCGAAATTGGACGTAACCTCTTAGGTACCACATACGCGAGGGGGACTGAGATTTGATCAAGTGATCACGGAACGGGGCGAGGAAGAGATGGCTGGTGTTTGCCGTTAGGATGGCAAGACGCTCTCATCTGTTGTTCGATGACAAAGCATGTGAAGGCCGTCGGAAAAGCGCCGTGAAATCTAAATCTGCAATTTGAGGGGTCCCTGTCCTTTCAAATTGCGACTAATTGGGTGACCTCGTATATTTAATAGACAATTTATAGGTTCTGAACTAGGGCATACGTCGTTTATAATAAAGGGGAATGTATATGGGGAAGGGCATATAGGTCCGTGGCCCATTTCTTATAGGGCTCATCCCGACATTTGTCTTACGCCTGAGGAAAACCACGGAATACCTTAGGCAGGATGAGTTGTGTCATATATAAGAGACTAGCCAATTTGGCTATTATGAAGGAGGTGATTGTTGTCATCAGCCTTGTTGAATCGTCTCAATTTGGAGACCAGCCATTTGGGTATATGATTCAATTACGAAGAGAGGGGAGAGATGTAATTGTTAATTAATTTAGAGTAATTAGGGAGATTAATGGGGATATGAGTGCAGGTCCGAGGCCCATTTCTTTTAGGGCTCATCCCGACATTTGTCTTAGCGCCTTAGGAAAACCACGGAAAAACCTTAGGCAGGATGGCATAAATACAGTATATATTATACATTTTACTAACTAACAAGTCATAATTATTGTTAGATTGTCATCCCGGATGCCTGGGTGGTTATTTTCAGGAACTGCCGCGATGCGCATAACCTCTTCAAATATAAAATCAAATGATGATAGATCATCTAGCATAAGAAATATAGATTGCGCATTCTATTTGATCAGTGTTGTAGTAGAAGGATAATACGGGCAACGAATCAACAAATTAAACCCTTTAATTAACGACTGTATTGCGGATGGCATCAAAGCAACTCCCTTAAGAGGCAAGGCTGTAATTTTTGTTAAATATTTTTTTCTATCTGACAGCAGAAAAACGTTGTACGTTAAATATAACGTTATAAATATGTAAAGAAGATGCAGAAAGGATTAAAATTGAAAACATAAAGCGTGAAAATAAGGGGAAAGAAAAAAGAGAAATGGATGGGAGTATGAATGGAAGTAAAAGCGAATGAAAGAAAGAGGAAGAGAAGGAAAAGAAAGAAAGAAAGAAAGAAATGACTGATACAAGAACACAGTTAACGCGCGAAAGAAAAAATAAATAGGGGTAAAAGAAGACAAGAAAATGTCAAACACAAAAAGAAAGATGAGAAGGAAATACAGTAGATTGGAAGTTGTTTAATTGATTATTTTACGACGCTTTTTCAACTGTTACGATTATACAGGTTGGAAGTGAAATAACCAGGCATATTCAAGGTACGTTAAGAGTAGCATCGTACAACTATGAAAAAAAACGTACATTATATTTTTTGTGAATGCACGGTTAATTAGATGAACGTTTAGTTCAGTAGAGCGGCAACATCGCGTAACCTCTCGTGGCAGTGAATGAACTTTAATGTAAGCAAGTCTTTACATAGGCTACCCGCCGGGCATAAACTCTTGGGCTTACAATGACCCACCCGTCTTTGAACTTTAATGTAAACAAAACATTACGTAGACTACCCGTCGTCCATAACCTGTCTTTCAACTTCAATGTAAACAAAAATTTACGTATTTGTTTATTAAAAATTATTCATAATAATTTAATGATACTTAAAAACAATGTTTAACGCTAGAGTCATTAGACATCAAATCACAATAAGGACACTGCTTAACTCACCTGAAGCATTACACGAACATTTCAGAAGTAATGTTCAAAATGGCACCCATTCGCTTCTATATATGCGCCACTCTCTTCAATCAATTTTGGCGCGTCCTTGAGAGGATTTCTGGGTAGTTCTGATATCCCTAGCTGACTGGAAAATACGCAACTGTTCTTCAAATGTTCTAAGTACAGTTCAATGCGATGACCCAATCTGTCGAGCAATATCGCGACTGCTGAGTCAAGGGTTTTCTGCCACCAAATTAAAGATATCTTCCACTTTTCGATTATTTTGTTAGAGCGTTGTCGCCACGGTTGCGATAATCTGCAACAACACTGTCAGTGTCACAAACACGCAGACAGACTGCGAAATATTCCTCTCAGGAATCGCTGTCCAAAAAGCACTTGAGCTGCACGAAAACTCCATCGTGTTTCGACCTAAATTAATAGTCCTACCATATGAAGATATTCGTTGTTTGAAAAATCGTGGCATTATCTGATACACACAAGCATTAAACAACAGATTACCGCTCTCCAAAGTAGGAACTGATACAACAAGGAAACGAACTCGGGTTTCCCTACCGAATGAACGACTCCCACCATAACCACCCTCTCAGGTCAGCACTAAACAACCATTCACCGGCTCTACAAAGTACGCATAGATACAACAAGGAAACTAACTCAGGTTTGTCTGCCGAATGAACGACCCCCACTAACCACCTCCACAGGTTGCAATGTTGCAACCTCCTCCAATTTTAAAATGATTAAAATTATCCTTACGTTTACTTTAAATTTAATGGAAAACCGTCACTCTATTGAAATACCCGAAAGGGAAAAATAATTCTTTATTAGATTCTATATCAACTTAGACATAAATCAGGTTTGCACTCGCGATAGTTACCGAAACAGAGAGCGTTATATGTTGTTGTTTAGTAAACTGTCCGAAGACACATTTGAACCTCATAAGTAACATCAATAAGACATCACTTATGAGGCAACTAGGCCAGGAGATTATAGGGTAGGGTGGCCAGGTCCTTTCCCCCTCCAATGCATACATCGCCGATGAGCTACATATTCCATTAATCAGACTTCAGATGCATGCGTCACCGTTTTTGGTGTGTGAAATAAGTAATGGGAACGTTAAGTGCGAGCCTTTTACATTTGTCGCACTCAGTCTGATAACTGTGTTTGACAAATGGCTGATGTGACGTGTATAGGAAGTGGCACCATTCTCAGCTGCACTAGCAACATGTTCAAAACTGGGCACTATAATAGGACACACGCCAAAAACGCTGGCGCCAGCTGTACTTCTTCTGACACATTGTCAAGTGGGATGTACTGCTTGATAATAGATATACATATCAGCCAGAACCTCAGTCAAAGGTAAAGTATTATATATTTTGGAAAATGATTTTTTTCTGCGAAAACTATAAACTTTACATTAATATGATTCTAGATTTTTTTGTTATACGCAACATCAACTCTTCATCCTGATAATTTTCCTGGTTATTTTACTTCCATCCTGTACAGCGTTTGAATGAGATGGTGACAAATTGATAACACTAGCGAAATGAAAGTAACCTAGCATTTGCTCTTAATATGTTGAAGGAAAACCCTGGAAAAAACCTAAATCAGGTACCTTGTCCCAACCACCCAACCAGGATTTGAACACGGGCCCGCGCGATTCACGGTCAGACGTGCTATACTTCATAGAGGTGGACTAGAATGGAAGTAAAAATGAAGACGGTTCTATAAATAATGATTGAGGCAGAGCAGTAAAAGTAGAGAACAGAAATAATTAAACGAGGAATGAAAGAAAAATGAAATGAATAGGAATAAAAATACAAAAAATAACTGGGAAGAAATAATTAAATACCTTTGGTAAGATAATCATATTACTAAATGAGGAAGGAAAATAATGGAACTAGCACATACTCAAGAAAAGAATAAATATTGAAATAAATGAAACAGATTTATCAACAGTAATTTCACTAGAGGTTTTCAACGTATTCCGAATCTCACCGGATCGGTGGACATCAATGACGTCACGCTGCAGCGAAATAGGAAAAAAACTGCTGGAAAGTTCAATGGCTAACATGGCGGCTGTACAAGTTGTTGTCTGTGCTACGCTAGCAAGATTTTGCGAAATTTCCGTACTGTCATATCGTTCAAAAAGAAAGAGAGCATATACATTATGTTTCTTGAACCGGTAGTAATAACTGATCCGTTGACATGTTCGTTCATAAGCCATTAACATATTGTTTTTACGTTGTGCTCATTACAAAGAATACAGCAGGACACACCGTCATGACACAACAGTGCACGATGTCATTCGTCTGCTAATTCCCGCCCTGTACAAGAACCAATCAGATTCACTGATGGATACTGCCACCACCTCTGCAAGCTGATGGAACCGGTGCAACATCGGTGGTGCATCAGTGACGTCATCGTTTAAATTCGGAACACCGTGATGCCATCAGATTGCTCAGCACTGAGATTCGGAATACGCTCTTTGATTTATCTAGAAAAAATCAAAACTGGAGTGGCATTTCATTGACTGTTGCACTATTAGAAGAAGATATATAAAGATTAGAAGAAATAAAATTCTCTAATAGAATAAAATATTAATTGACTTACTGAAATTCTATTTCACTAATGTTACCTTCACCAATATGTTTGAACGGAGCCGTCATTTTCAGTTGACTATCTATGCTGTATACAAATGACGATCGAAAAACATGTTTTATAGTACCGTAAAGAATTTGCGTTTTGAAATGTTGGCAAAGAAACAAATGGTAGGGAGGTGATAAAAACAGAAGAAAGTATATAAAGATTAGAAGAAATAAAGTACTCTAATACAATAAAATAGATATCAATTAACTTACTAAAATTCTAATTCACTAATGTTACCTTCACCAAAACGTTTCAACGGAGCCGCCATTTTCAGTCGATTATCTATGTGGGAACAAATGACGATAGCAAAACATGTTTTATAGTACAGTATATAATTTGCAGTTTGAAATGTTGGCAAATAAAGAAACAAATGCTAGAGTAGTGATAAAAACGAACAAATGCTAGGGAATTGATAAAATTTAAAAAATGTTAGGGAAGTGATAAAATTGTTAGATAAGCAGCCATAATTGGTTGAAAGACGTCTTTTCGTACCTTTTTATTGGTCAAAAGTAGTATGACGTATTAAAGTTTAAGAGTCATTATAAATTACGTAACACAATAGATTTTAAATGTTCGTAATATTACATGCATACAACAACTATCAAATGTTCTGTTTCGAACGAGATACGCAAGGATACAAAACATCGCATCGCCAACCAAGGCTGTAGTAGGCTATATCTCTCTCAAGTAAGTTACAAGATTGTTTGTTTTCCTCTCTAAACATATTCCAACTTTCTCGCGCTATTTCTCGTAAGAATTTCTCTTCACCATTCCCTCCCAGACAACTGTAGGAACTTCTCTACTTTATTCAGAATATAAAAAAGGAGAAAAATGAAATGTAGTCCACATTTTTGTGCTGAATTTTTGTTTCTAAAAATATTCCTTTTTCAGACTGACAACGGGATGAAAAGGTTATGAACCTACTATGAAAAGATTTAAAAATAAAAGCGAAAAAATATACCACAGATTTCATTGCACTAGGTTTGGCATCTAAAAGTTTACTGAGGCATAGCACAGTGCATAAAAACGATGATATCTAGGTTAAAGAAAGAAGAAGGAAGATCTTGCCTGCAATAAGAAATATGTCAGAGGTATCCCATCGTGTCATGAAAAAGGTTACTCACATTGAGTTTCAAAATTTCAACGTTAACAATACATATTCGTTTTACGTCAACATATAACAAGACTCAAAACAAAAATATGAGGTCACACGCATCATTAGTTGTTACCATCACCTAGTGTCATTCATTATTTACAAGCATAGTGGAGAACTGCAAAATTTCATATATATATATATATATATATATATATATATAACGCCATTACTCTCTTCTTAAATTTTCAGTAACATTTTACTATAAGGAGTTTTCAAAAGTGTAGGCGGATGATTTTTATATACCGGTACGAGAATATTTGTTTCGTAACTTTCTCAGTTTGTATTCTCTTTTACTAGGTAGCCTACATTATTCGACATCTTTAAATTGTTTAAGATTCTATCGTAGCTGGCAATAAGTGTGATTTCAGAAACGTACGAACTACTTTATCAGACAAGTCTACATTGTTTTAATGTACGGCCTTGTAACTTTATTCTAGAAACGAAAACATTAGGGCTACTCTAAACAGTGGTATTCAACATTTTTTTCTTCCCGTACTCGCAGAGACACTTTTCCACTCAAGCTTGTACCCCAAAGTTATACAGAACTATATCATCATCATCATCATCATCATCATCATCATCATCATCATCAACAACAAGTTATAGGTTACGTTTTAGGCAATTTTCCTGTTAAGTGATCAAGCATTTTAGGTCCTTTCGTTGGTGTGCAATGCTTCTTTTATCACGGGGTTCATAATAAAATATAGTCTACATTGTTCTTTGTACAGTATGGTATTTAGTATTGTATATATTTATTTAACCTGGTAGAGATAAGGTCATCAGGCTTTCTCTTCGACTCTACCAGGGGATTACAACTACAATATTAAGAATACAATTGCAATTATAATTATAATATTAAATTTACAAATACAATAAAAATCAAAAGTACTAAAAGATTAACTGACTAATAAAGGCTGGACAGTTTATTGTATAAGTTAAGAACAAAGAAATATTTTTTTTTACTTAAGTAAAAATTAATCCTACGATAAAATTATAAAAATTAAACCTACAATAAAATTATATATAGTAATGAAATTAGCGGATATTTAAATATTTTGTGCATGACTAAGAGAACTATTTATAAGAAACCATGCCTGAACGAGTCTCAATTACTGACCAAGTGCCTAATCCCCATTTCAGTTTGGTTGATAGGCTTTCCCCTCTAATCACACTCTTTACTGTCCGTGAAGGGGAAGATGCTACTGTCCATCTTACTAACGTTCGACTAATTGACTTTGAACATAGTGAAAATTCTTATTATTGAAAACGTTTACCGCTAATCTATATTTCGAGAATCTATACTAAGCGTTTATATTTCATTATTATTATTGTTTATATGAACTGGCACATTAAAAAGCTACCGACAGCAGAAGATAAATGTTTTCTTCACTGTTAGTTGCTACTCTACAGCATAAACGACGGAACAATCTGCACTGTGTCACTCCCCCCTGACTTCATAATACAAACTAACATCCCTTTATTTAATTATTAGTTAAAAATATTGTAAAAAGAACTGAAATATACTCTAACATATAATTGTTAAACATCTGTGTCACTGTATTTTATATCCACTTATGTACTTCATTTAATATTTTATTTTCTTGTGTGTACAACTTGGGGGGTGCAGGTATAAGAGGTAACATCTACCAGTCTGTTATACTGACGGACTCAGGGCAAGTAGAAGGGGTAAGAAATGCCTTCGCATCCTCTCAACTTGTATGAAATGTCGTTTAGTAAGTTTGCGTTTGAATTCAATTTTATTTTGACAGTCCCTGATGCTGCAGGTAGCTAATTCCAGAGTCTTGGCAGGGCCATTGTGAAAGAAGATGAGTATGAGGAGGTGCGATGTGATGGTATTGTTAGTATTGTTTCATGGCGAGAGCGTGTGTTCAGGTTATGGTCGGGAAAAATGTATACGGTGTTGGTCCGTTATTAATAGGTGTTCACGCCATTGTCGTAATAACTAAAGGAATAACGTTACAGATATCATAGAAAAGAAAAAAAGTATCTTATTATATTATTAACATAAGTGCTTTTGACCTGTTAATGAGATGCCTGAGGTACCTTTCTGCACGATAGCTCCTCGATTCTTGGTCGAATCTTCATGAGTTCGTATATCACAGGTGGTAGTTTGGTTGCAAATAATGCAGAAGAGAAGGGGTGGATCACATATATTCGACACGAAACCGTAATTAATGTAAAATTTATTGTAGTATTTATATTTAACATATTTCGAGATTTTCGACTTTGAAACATACATAGCCTGTGTAGAATATTTTAACATTATAATTGATAAATTATAAGATAATTTGATGTGAAAGAATATATACACATATACAGGGACATCATTTTATTTTTACTAACATTTTTAATATTAACCTGGCTATACAGTTGGATCAACGACGTTTGTTACCCCCTTCCACGACTGGAGTTCGATGATACCGGCGTAATATACAAACAAATCACTTTACTAGGTATAGGAGGGAAGAAAAGTACCCTAGTTCATCCATTTAGGTAAACTATGAAATATCGCGCTTTTGAGTTTGATAATTTTCATTAGGTTTTTGTTTAATCACAATACAGTACAGTATCAACAATAAGTGTTTTTACTCACGAACTGAGCTTTCCATGGGGACGTATTCATTATGCAGTGCATATTATACTGTCTACAACACATTAGCGTACACTATAGATAATGTAGTTAAACTGAAAAATAATCATAATATGGATATTTAAACACATTTTTGAAAATGGTGGCCGTTCATTTCGATACAGACTTCAGTTCTAATGTGCATATTAACGCATTATAGACTACTGT
This sequence comes from Periplaneta americana, assembly GCF_040183065.1. Lineage (NCBI taxonomy): Eukaryota > Metazoa > Arthropoda > Insecta > Blattodea > Blattidae > Periplaneta > Periplaneta americana. The sequence goes on along the minus strand of NC_091121.1, from coordinate 135,746,296 downwards.
ACGTAATCCCAATTACCAGTTTCGTCCTTCGTACTAGTAACTCATGTTGAAATAATTCTGTACCTACTCTGTAAAAGAGTACCTTACGTACTGTAAATTCTGTCCGATCCGAAAAGATAAAATTACTCAGACATGCTATCTACTGTCCGTCCAAGTGGTTAGGCTATGTCGTAGGGTCGTAGGAATGGAGGAAATCACGTGACAGTTAATTACTTAACGAGGCCCTTTTATTTAAGTTATTCTAAACAGTTGTATAATATTACGCAGACGTCATATTCCTAACAGAAATTAAAGTTCTAAGACAGCCCAGCCACTAGCTGGCGAATAGAAGCAGGTGGGGGAAACCGGGATACGATGTAGGCAAATGGACGACAGTACCTGTGCGAAAATGATTCAATATCGAAAGCTCTTTCGTCACTGGAAAACGCGAACATATATTTTTGGAACGTACTGTTTAATATGACAGTAAGGCTACTTTGACTGTATATGCGGTCTTGGATCTGTGTGGAGGACGGTTGAAGTTCATTAGTAGAAGGGAGTGAAGTACATTCAAAAACTCAGGTACAATATAAATTGAAGTAAAAATAAAATGATATCCCTGTAGAATCGTTATAACATTCCTAAACATACAGAAAGAGCGCTATAGTTGAAAATGGACTGTCCAGACCAGTACTAGATAACTCAACCTACTTGTGACGTATGTGCAGCGGGTGCGAGACTCGTACAGCTAGTGACGTCTTCTGAGTGCACGTGTAGCTGGTTGCGGTACGGTAAGGGGAATTCAATGTAAAAGCATTGCGAGTGTTCAGTCATTGTATGCTTCGAAAGTAAACATATTTGTTATGGCTTCTAACCAATCGGTGCCTAGTTTCTTGTCAGTATGGGAGAACATTTTCCTTTTTGTGTCGTGTGGTGAAGAGGCAAAAATGTTTAGTTTATGGCAAGGAAATGCACCGTGTTAAAAAGTTTAATCTACAATGGCGCTATTCTTCATGCCACTCAAGTGAATATGACTAATATCAGGGAAATGAACGTGATGAGATGATAAAACTGATAAAAGAGACTACTGATCGTCAAATTAGCGAATATTCTGCTCGCTTGAGCTTCAAAATTACTCTATGTATAAACGAGAAATCTAAGGTCATTTACTGATGGGAATTTTGCTAAATGTGTTATTGTGATGGCTGTAGAGGAAAAATGCTCAAATCTTTTACTAGATTTTGAAAGTGTAAGCTTGCCTTCAAAGACAATTATGAGAATTAAGAAATCCAGGAAGTGATCGTAATAAAGTTCATCTGGTGTATTAGGGTCATTTCAGATGAGCCCACCGTTAGTGGCATTGCTAAATTTTTGTAGAGAATTTTTCAGTCTTCCAGTGAACATGGACGTAGAAGGAGATATACTTTTGGAAAATTTGCTCATACGGACAAAGAATAGACGCAAAAATAGGAGGAGAGTTTGAGTCCATCCATTAGTTTTGGAAAGTCAGAATCGAGGACTATTTCATAACTTGTTTGATGATTTATATCAGGACGATAAAAAAATTAATTTAAAATTACGCAAATGAGGAACGATCTGGCATAAAATATATTTTTGTTTACTTTTAAAGAATTCAAAATTAAATATAATAGGCAACAAAAATGAAACCATTCATAGCACATACGTATAAAAGGTGTCTGTAGGGTAATGGCAAAGTCAAAGGCCGTGGTGTAATTGAACCCTGGTTCGAACCTGAGATCAGCTAATTTTTCATCTCTTTGTTAATATTTTATTTAGTACATTATTTTAAATGCGTTATTTTATTTTAACGTGAAATAAAGGGAATTTTACTACATAAATCATAGGGCCTATATCCGTAATTCGCACTAGCTTAGAAATTTAGTAGTCTATAGTTTTATTATTATTATTATTATTATTATTATTATTATTATTATTATTATTATTACTATTATTATTGTCATTATTATTACTGTCATTCTATAATATTCTGTCGTGACATATTTTTCTAGTTAAACCTGTACACTGTCGTGACGGTGTAGGGAATTGTTGGCCCAACAGTCGCTACTAACGCAAGTTCGCAGCGCCACTGACGCGCCACTAAAAGTGGCCTCGTGTGAAGGGACACTTAATGTGTAATAGTCACACTTTCTTGAAACATGAAATCAATGTTTATTTAAATTTTGCAAAGTAAAATTTGTTTCTGTATTGCTGTGAATAATATCTCGTATGTATAGGCCTATAAAGTATATTACATGCTTAGATTTACCTTAATAAAAATGTTCTTCTGTTCATTTTTAAAAAGATAATTATTATAATTTAATCCTAATTAATTGTTATCCGTTACACAACTTCAAACAATTTCTTTACAATTGGTTTTATTCGTACTCTGGATTAACTTGAATGCATGTTTTACAGTTCGAGTTACAATTTTAATCTCTCGTATTCTCAGCTGTTATTACAGATATATGCGTTTCCGACTATAAGTATATCAAGCAAATAATATCATTTCTTAGGACCACTGAACCCTCTCCCGATCTGTGCAACGTCATTTGTGATATATACTACTGGGTGTTCATTTCAAAGTGTGTCATGACGTCACTGTTGTTGAGTCACCGATTTGAAGCGAGTTTCAGCTTATATGTCCGAGAAGTTGCCTATTATTCAAGGCGTTCAATCTGAACTTGAGAACGTGTACGGTATAACTTGAACGTCGTAGCAACAGATGGCGGTCTGTACGGTCTGTGTGCTACCATAACCTCTTTCGAACTGTGCTTTGCGCGGGCAAGTTGTACCCAGGGTATTTGTTATCATCGGTTGCGTACGGCAACATTCCACAACATAAATCAAATGCTCCGTGTCCACGTTGACCGTCGAAGTTAATGTCAAAAAATACCTAAGTAATCGTCTTAACCCTCTCCTCATATCCCGACAGTACGTGTTTCCAAACAGTTCACATTCCTGCCACTACCGGCGTTACCGTACGTATCGGTAAGTACTCTTTAGAATGAACGCCGTATTTGCTAGGCAACTTCTCTGGCTCACAGGTAATACGCCTCTGCGGAAGTGTAGGAAGATTGAATTCTCTAGGCTGATCGGCTAGCCACATGACGGCATACAGCGAGCCATGACACACTTTGAACTGAACACCCAGTATGTAATGCGAGAAAAATGCCTTAGGAGAGTCATAATTCTTGGTACAAACCACTTTTCCAAGTTCTTTATCTGAGGAAAGATAGAAAGATGAGACAAAGTTTAGCCTTCTTATAATTAGACCTCAGAAGTTCATGAAATATGATCTTTTTCTAAAGCATTACACACAATACAGGATGCAATATAAACTCGTTTCGCTTCAACGGGAAATAATATAGTCTACTTTTATTTTGTATTTTTCGGTCTTGTATAATCTATTAGTCATTCTTAAAGAAATGTTCTACTTTAGGTGTGTTATTATTTTTCCATTTTCTACTTTCAAACAGTGTAGTCGTAGTTTATATTCGAAAACATTCGAGAAACTATTGCAGATTGCTTACACAATTAGATAGTGTCATGCAGGAATTTTCCTTATGGTTGCATCAACCTTGATTCCTGATCACGTGTGTTACGTGCTTCCCCCCATTTCAATGCTATAGAACAACAAATACTACAGTCGCAGTGCCCGCAGTCAGCATATTGTGTCTCTCAAATGAAGACGTAAAAATGAATACAGTAAAGCAACCGGAGATTACTTCAAATCCGAGACCATACGAATGACGATGGTTCTCTATTGCAATGCTGAACAAGAGGTATGTCTTGGAATTTAAATTCCTCCATTGTTAATAGAGAACCGGATATGACAGCGTAAAGCAGTGCAGTCGTGAAATTAACATAAGTTTATACACTATACGTGTTTTTCACCTTTACAGATAAACATTCTGATAACTTACGAATTCTCTTGTTTCACTCTGAACAAGACATTCTTCAGGTTTCTGTGTCGGAGGTAAGGCAACCAAGGCTTTTTACTACTTTAGAGGAATATTTCTTTATGTCGTAAAATTGCCGGTGAAACAGACAATGACACTCATTTATTGTTTTATCACTGACAGAACCTATCAAGAAATAATAAAAGAGGATTTCGATGGGAATCAGCTTCACGCGCACGCCGCTAGAGCAGAGCGGTTCAATGAACTTCCCCCATGTTGAGTTTGGATTCAAGACAGTGAAGGAAAGACTGGAGGATCAGAAAGCATTGTGGAAGTTGGTGAGTGCAAGGTAACCGAAAGAAAATACCACATTACAAGTGTGGTTCGTCATAAGGCTGCGTCCAAGGCATTATAGTTAATCTCATGAATTGTCAGACTATTTTATAGAACATACAGGATGATTCACGAGGATTCACCATCCTTTACGGAGCTTATTTCTGAAGACATTTTGAGCAAAAAGTGTCATATAAACATAGTTCCTATACTCAATATTTTCAGAGTTACACTAATTTAAAGTTTTTTGTAAAATACGTTTTTTCTTTAGTTTAAAGGTAAAAGAATAATAAAAATAGAGAATGAACATTCAGAAGTATCATTTCTTTAATTGATAAGTATTATGAAGCTAAAAATGTGCTGTGAACTCCTTAGTTGCTTCGTACAGACATCTTTTTCTATTTTTAACCACAAAATTACATTATTCTTACGCACTTATCACAACAATTACTACAAATCTCACCACTTCCACCGACTTAATTATTTGCAGTTCAATTTTGCATCCTAATTTACACTCTTGGAGAGTTCACAGCACATTAAAAAAATGTCACCGTCCGCTTGAGTACACTTGGCCGCACGTTTGTGAACGGCACTCGTCGCGCTACGTAACTGCATACGGCTATCTTTGATTTCCGTAGCGCTCGCGCTGGCTGCTGACTGCACGCTGACCAAGATCACGCGTTCACAGCAATGCGTTCCAATAACGAAACGTAACTCTCTAAATATTGAGAATATGACCCATGTTTATATGACATGTTTTGCTGGGAATGTCTTCGAAAATAAGCTCCGTAAAGGACGGTAAATCTTCATGAATTACTCTGTATATGAAATCGCAACATGTTTTCAATTTAGATAGTGGGCAGCATGTAGCGCCGAGAGAAGTTTTTAGGTCCTTGAAGAGAGAAAGGATGAGAGTGGGGAAACTCGATCAGTTAAAATATTATGGGTCTTCGGTATGTGTGTCTCTGCGCCTTTTGTGAGGAAGCAGTAGGCCTACTGTGAGTATTGTGTAGTGAAAAGCACATGCGTTCTTCAATACTGTTTTGATATGATTTGTATTAATAATCGCCGCTAGTTATACAGTAATTGTTTTCAATTAAAATGTTATTTCAATTATTTCTGTAAATTTATTTAAAATAGATTTTAATAGGTGGCTTCTTTTAACCCTTCAGTATTCGCGCCATAATTTGTGACATCATTACTAGAGCGGATTACATGTGTATTCCATCTTTCTTTTTTTTTCTTTTTTGTTTGCAATAATCTATCCTTTTGCACGCATGAATGTATAGTTATGTAGAGTAATATTACTTTACTGATTCTGTTAATATGTTTGTGATATAATATTGTAACTTCATTTCAGATTAAATATTTAAATGAGTGATATGAATATAACATAATTTAGTAGAACAGTATTATGATGCAAATAATGTAATTAAAAATTCTATTGTTGTTATTATTACTACTATTTTTATAATATAACTTAGAATTAATTGTTAGTTATAACTACACTCTAAAGTTATTAGAACTCTTACAATGTAAGTCACTATTGAGTTCAAGTACATGTCTGTTTGACATTAGAAGAAGTAAATTTATTTATTTATTTATTTATTTATTTATTTATTTGATTACTACTACAGAACATGTGCTCCAATTACAGTAGTATATATGATCATAACTATAAGTAACATGCAACTGGAGGTTAACACATTATTATGAAACTATTGCTCTCTCTCTCTCTCTCTCTCTCTCTCTATATATATATATATATATATATATATATATATATATACGTACATATAGGCTATTTTTATTTGTAACATAAGATACACATTTATGCATAATAAACTACGAATCACAGGTCTAATAATTCTTAACAGTACTTAAATCTTTGACATCAAGTAATGCTTTACGCAAATTTTTCTTGTACATATTGTATGATAACGAAGAATCTAAATCCTTTTTATTTGATAGATGAAGCATTAATAAAAGTGGAGACATTTTATGATATTGTGTTTTTGATGTCCGTAAATAAAAGAGAGATCGCTTTCTCAAATTTTACTTACCAATATTCAAACTATTTGGCTGTAGGAGATCAGGGTTGTCTATTAAACCATTTATGGTTTTGAACAAATACATTTGTTGTCCTGTTATCCTGCGATTACTGAGAGATGGTACATTAAATTGAACAAGCAAGGATTCATAAGATTGGAATATGTTATAATATGAATGTTTTTTTATATACAGCAGTTTTATGATTTTATTCTGTACTCTCTCTAGAATGACCGAGTGCGAGTGATAGTGAGGGTTCTAAACTATAGATGCGTACTCTAATTTACTTCGTATTAAACTATTATACTGTATATTTTTAAGAGAGTTTCAATATTCCTGAAATCTTTTAAGTTTCTGTAGATGAAACCTACCAGTTTGAAGGCTCTATTTGCAATTGTTTTTATGTGTTAAAAAGGATAGATTATGAGAGATTACCACTCCTAAATCATTGAAGTGAACCTTGCTAATTTTGTGTTATTTATGCTGTACGTGTAATCCAGAGAGTTAGTATTACGAGTGAAGGTAATGAGTGAGCATTTTTCTTATTAAAGTTGAGTTTGTTAACAATGCTCCACCTAAAAATACTATTAATATCTTGTTGTGGCTCAAATGAGTCAGATTCATTTGTAATTTCTTTAAATAATTTAACATCATCATCGTATAATAAGCAACTGGAATGTTGTATATGTTTTGGTAGATCATTGATGAATAGTTCTGTATTATCGAATATATCCACGTAATAATTTATATTGCAGAATAAAATAATCACTAAAACATTAGAAAATACGTGTCTTCTAAACGGCTTATAAGAATAAATCAAATTATAAATAAAATCGAAAATATGCTCTTGTATTCTCTCCTCTTAAAAACACTGGCGTTAGCACTCCCGCGGATTATATTTGTAATTCGCTCTAAATACATATACATTGCTACACAGAAAAAAGTCACAATTACATGCAATCATTCCGGACATCAGGGTTAAACTGTAACAGGAAGGTATTGAAAATGTCATGCTATCAGTATTGAAAGCAGAGATGTGATGATATAATAAAGAGCAGTGGATTACAAATGTATGCCATACGAGTACTGGAGGGTTAAGTATATACACTAATAAAATATGAATAACTCAGTACAATCATTTAAACTGTAATGCATTTTCATTAAATTAAAACATAGGCGAACGGATTTTGTATACAAATAGGTTCAATCTGTATTTTGTAAAGCAATTAACTAATGGTAAACATTATAATTATCTTATGCTTTGTGATGTGGGTATGTTTGTGTGAAAACGCATGCTGATGAGGTGGCTGCCTATTTGACGCACCATTACAGTTGTAATACCGTTTGATTATAATATAATGTTACTCGTAGGGTACATGCATTAATATTGCATATTGTGGAAAAAAGTGGTTAGGTTTCATGCACTAATTCCTTTTATCTTTATTGTGAGTTTCAGTACCATTTTTTCCGTGGGGTTCGGACGTACTGCAATGAAAATTTGGTTAACACAATGCATATTCTAAATAATTGCATTACCTCAAAATGGAAACAAGTTTTATATTATAATAATTTTCAAATAGGAACCATCACTGCCACAGGGTGGTGTTTCTTATTTCTAACAGTTGACAATATTTAATTAAGCAGTACACTATGTAGTATGGTCACAAATGATTCTTTCCCGAAATACGTACATTACTTTAACAAATTTAGTTTCTTAAATAACAAATTAAAGCATTTCAGAAATTATATATACCACACTGTAACAACACCATTCTGCATTGTGGAGAAATCACAGTTGAAATCAGGACCAGTCCATCTTTTCATTAATTGGCTTATTGGAATGAATTCCATTTTTTTCCTTTTTATGCCTAATGGAAAAAGTTTCCACCACAAATTTCCACAATCTTAGCCATGTTTCTTTCCATGTTTTATTTTTAAAGGCTCATGAATTGTCTTTCATAATTATTTAAATTGTCAAATCTAATCAATGCCTTTACTCCTTATTTAATCACAAATGACTTTAAAGGAACCCGGAGGTTCATTGCCGCCCTCACATAAGCTCGCCTTCGGTCCCTATCCTGTGCAAGATTAATCCAGTCTCTATCATCATATCCCACCTCCCTCAAATCAATTTTAATATTGTCCTCCCATCTACGTCTCGGCATCCCTAAAGGTCTTTTTCCTCTAGTCTCCCAATTAACACTCTATATGCATTTCTGGATTCGCCCATACGTGCTACATGCCCTGCCCATCTCAAACGTCTGGATTTAATGTTCCTAATTATATCACGTGAAGAATAAAGTGCGTGCAGTTCTGCGTTGTGTAACTTTCTCCATTCTCTTGTAACTTCATCCCCTTTTAGCCCCAAACATTTTCCTAAGAACCTTATTTTCAAAGATCCTTAATCTCTGTTCCTCTCTCAAAGTGAGAGTCCAAGTTTCACAACCATACAGAACAACCATTAATACAACTGATTTATAATTTTCCAACTTTCAGAATTTTTGACAGCAGAATAGTTGACAACCGAATAATAACAGGTATTTCCCATATTTATTCTCCGTTTAATTTCCTCACGAGTGTCATTTATATTTGTTACTCTTGCTCCAAGATATTTGAATTTTTCCACCTCTTCGAAGGATCAATCTCCAATTTCAATTTTTCCATTTCGTAAAACCTACAAGCTCCGTTTCATAATTTCGACACCCCTTGTATTTCTCTTACACTATAACCATGATTCTCTCTCATTACAGAGTAAGTTCAATTTTATTGACAAGTGTAACTCAGAGAAACTTTGCGTGTTTCTCATCGAATGAATAATTAGTTAATGACACTAACGACTATATTGTGAACAGACGTAAAATCTTACTTCAATGTATTTCTGTTGCGCTCATTTAACAAAAAACTACAACACTTCCGAGTGTGTGTGTGTGTGTGTGTGCGTGTGTGTGTACGACAAGCCCGCTATTCATTAATAGAATAATGTACTAACACTTCAAAAGGCAGCACACAATGGACGTGTTACGCAAGTAGTACTGAAACAAATGACAGATTATGTAACCTGAAAGACAACGAACTAGATAAAAACTGAGAAAATATGACGTTCAACAGACCAATCAATACAGCACGAGAGCTATTAAAGAAGTTCTATAAAAGGATCACTCGGATAATTCGACTTTATTCCTATATTAAAGACAGAGAAACACGATGAATAATGAAATGTTTTATTTGAGCAAGTTTGATAGTTTATTTGTAATTGAAGCGCATTATAGAGATGTCAAAGGTTAGGACAACGTTTGTTCTGAATCATGCCTTCTTTTTCTTCAGTGACTACGTCATCTGACCTGTTACGATTCTCCAACACACTCTTGGCTTCTCACAAACGAAATGTACCCTTTTAGTACTTAATATATTGTCTATCAACTATACATGCGGTATAATTGAGTTGTTACATTTGCAGAATAGCTGTTTTCATTTGAAAACCACTGCCATTTGTTTTATTATGTACTACATGCGAATGGTGCGACAAATGAAGCAAAGAGAACATATAACACAATTACAATAAGGGGAATAAATGAAGAATACGGAGAACACAAGGACAACAAGGAGAAAACACGATGAACATGACGAGGAGAATGAGAACAAGAGGAAGATAAGGAAAATCAAGAAAAATACAAGGATAATAAGAGTAATAGAAGTAGAATAAGAGCGAGACAAGGAGAACAAGGGGAACACAAGGAGAAAACACGGTGAACATGAGGAAAATGAGAAAAAGGGGAAGATAAGGAAATAAATGGAAATACAAGGAGAACAAGGGGAACACAAGGAGAAAACACGGTGAACATGAGGAGGAAAATAAGAAAAATGGGGAAGATAAGAAAATCAAGGGAAATACAAGGAGAACAAGGGTAATAGAAGGAGAATAAGAGGGAGATAAGGAGAATAAGGGGAACACAAAGAGAAAACACGGTGAACTTACTTACTTACTTACTTACAAATGGCTTTTAAGGAACCCGAAGGTTCATTGCCGCCCTCACATAAGCCCGCCATCGGTCCCTATCCTGTGCAAGATTAATCCAGTCTCTATCATCACACCCCGCCTCCCTCAAATCCATTTTAATATTATCCTCCCATCTACGTCTCGGCCTCCCTAAAGGTCTCTTTCCCTCCGGTCTCCCAACTAACACTCTATATGCATTTCTGGATTCGCCCATACGTGCTACATGCCCTGCCCATCTCAAACGTCTGGATTTCAAGTTCCTAATTATGTTAGGTGAAGAATACAATGCGTGCAGTTCTGTGTTGTATAACTTTCTCCATTCTCCTGTAACTTCATCCCGCTTAGCCCCAAATATTTTCCTAAGCACCTTATTCTCAAACACCCTTAACCTATGTTCCTCTCTCAGTGTGAGAGTCCACGTTTCACAACCATACAGAAGAACCGGTAATATAACTGTTTTATAAATTCTAACTTTCAGATTTTTGGACAGCAGACTGGATGATAAGAGCTTCTCAACCGAATAATAACACGCATTTCCCATATTTATTCTGCGTTTAATTTCCTCCCGAGTGTCATTTATATTTGTTACTGTTGCTCCAAGATATTTGAATTTTTCCACCTCTTCGAAGGATAAATCTCCAATTTTTATATTTCCATTTCTTACAATATTCTGGTCACGAGACATAATCATATACTTTGTCTTTTCGGGATTTACTTCCAAACCGACCGCTTTACTTGCTTCAAGTAAAATTTCCGTGTTTTCCCTAATCATTTGTGTATTTTCTCCTAACATATTCACGTCATCCGCATAGACAAGAAGCTGATGTAACCCGTTCAATTCCAAACCCTGCCTATTATGCTGAACTTTCCTAATGGCATATTCTACAGAGAAGTTAAAAAGTAAAGGTGATAGTGCTTCTCCCTGCTTTAGCCCGCAGTGAATTATAAAAGGATCAGATAGAAACTGACCTATACGGACTCTGCTGTATGTTTCACTGAGACACATTTTAATTAATCGAACTAGTTTCTTGGGAATACCAAATTCAATAAGAATATCATATAATACTTCCCTCTTAACCGAGTGATATGTCTTTTTGAAATCTATGAATAACTGATGTACTGTATCCCTATACGCCCATTTTTTCTCCATTATCTGTCGAATACAAAAAATCTGATCAATAGTCGATCTATTACGCCGAAAACCGCACTGGTGATCCCTAATAGTTTCATCTACGTACGGAGTTAATCTTCTCGAAAGAATATTGGACAAAATTTTGTACGACGTCAACAAATGTGATATTCCTCGAATCTTGTATTAATTCTGTTGGAATCTGATCGATACCTGCAGACTTCTACTTTTTCAGATTTTCTGTCGCAATTTCGACTTCTGAAAGCGTGGGTTCGGGTATAAATGGCTCAGCAGTTTGTATTTCAATTTCGTCCCGATCATTTCTATTTGGCCTATGTACATTTAGTAGTTGCGCGAAATAGTTTTTCCATCTGTTTAGGACTGATGGAGAGTCTGCAAGCAAGTCACCATTCTCATCCTTGATGACGTTTACCCTTGGCTGATATCCGTTCTTAAATGCCTTTATACCCTTATATAAATCTCGAATGTTTTTATTCTTACTATTTGTTTCTACCTCATTCAGCTTTTCCTTCAAGTAACCTCTCTTTTTATTCCTAAGTGTACGTCTTGCTTCCCGTCTTTCATTGAAATAATTATCTCTCTTCTCCTCAACTGGATCCTGTAAGAATTTCAATTTTGCCTGTTTCCTTCTTTCTACTACCATGCAACAATCTTCATCAAACCACGGTTTCTTTTTCTTAGTTTCATAATAACCTATGCTCTGCTCAGCTGCAATTTTGATACTATCTCTAATATTTTCCCACACGCTATTAATATCTAATTCTTTCTCAACTACGTCGGAACTTTCTAAAGGGGCAAACCTATTCGAAATTTCGACCTGATAATTTTGCTTAGCTTCCTCGTCCTTTAATTTCAAAATATTGAATTTAGTGATATTAACTTGTTGCTCTACTCAAAACACGGTGAACATGAGGAGGAATGTGATAACAAGAGAAGATACGAAAATCAAGGGAAATACAAGGAGAACAAGGATAATAGAAGGAGAATAAGAGGGAGACAATGAGAACAAGGGGAACACAATGAGAAAAAGGGGAAAGTAAGGAAGACAGTGGGAATGTAAGGAGGATGAGGGGAATATAAGGAGGACATGAAAATAAAAAGGGAACAAGGGGAATACGACGAAGGAGAATATCAGGAGAAAAAAGGCAATATAAGGAGAACAGAAAGAATAAAAGGAGGACAAGGGGACATAAGGACAAGGACATACAAAGACAAGGAAAATATAAAGTAGATAAGGACAAAGCAAGGACTAAAAGAGGAAGACAAGGAGAGCAAGGAGAAGAGAAAGAAATTAAGGGGAGAACAAGGAAACGCATGGAAGACGAGGAAAAAAAGGGAAAAACAGGGAGAAAAATTGAAATGCAATAAGAACAAGTGGAATACAAGAACAAGAAGGGAATTCAAGGAAAACAACAGACATACAATGAAAACAAAGGGATACAGGAAGAATAAGGAATACAAAAATAACTACTGTCCAAATTTCACTAGAAGATTTCTGCGAGGGGAGCATGGTCCTTGCGAGGTAAGAGAAGAATGTAAGCCAGTAACTCCGCGCTCTTAAAGGAGCAGGTGGATGGGAGTGGTGTCATTGGTCGGCTGCTGGTACAAACAAGGCTCAGTGAATGGCCGGCTGGTTCCGTGTCGGGGTTAGGTTATAAGAGTGGGGGAAAAACTCGCATTCCTTGCTCGGATATTCTCGTGAAATGCGGAGTTGTATTATGATATAAGTAGAACAAAGAGAATGAAATGAGTCCAAAGGGAAGGGCAAGGAAAACAAGGAAAGATCAAGAGGACATGTGAAAAAACTATAAGAACAAGGGCAAGAAAGGGTTACATTTTTATTTGACGGTGAATTCCCTAGTTATCCCCCCATAAATATTGAGGAGAAAGACGCAGTTCAGAGTCACAGAAACTCCTGTCCAATTACGAAGTGTAATATATAATTATTAGCGGTACTAAAAGGCACAACTTTTTGTCACTTCACATTGCAGAAATACTAAAATAAAACAATTTTAAATAAAGGTTTTGCGAAATTACCCATAATCACATCCACGCCTATATCTTTTGTTGAAATTTACCAGGATTCCGCTCCTGGAAACCTCTATTTACTAAGTTCTTGTCTCAGGCATCTAATACGAGTTATTCTTGGTGTCTTGCGGTTACTAGGATGACCGTTGGATGAAATGTTCGGGAATTCAAATATGATTTAATAATTTGAATTGAATAAATAATATGGAAACTACTGTGTAATTGACGATAATATTTACAGAATAGAAAATGAAGCAATAAACAACAATATCCGTTGTTATATTATTCATAATAATTATCTCACCTTCATTATCATCCTCACTCATTTCCTACACTACCTTACACAAACGCTTAACATACACTCGTCCTAGTACAATACATAAATCTTCACAGATACACATCATGCATAACGTGGCCCGCCGAAGTGGTGTGCAATTGGAAAAAAGGTCGCAATCCTGCTATCTATCCGCAGTATGCAGTAGGCATTAGACATACACACACAATATAAAACGTAATGTGAAACGTAAATCGCAATTACCTTTTTGTACACATCAATACTCTGTTCATACGGCTCTATTTATTTAGCCTACATAAAAAGTGACAGAATTTTGAAGAAATATGCAAATCTAGCTTTCAGATATAGCTCCCTGTGAAGCTGATTGAATAATTTCAAAGGTCCCGGGTTAGATGCCCGGCACCGGAACAATTTTTCCCTTGAAATTATTAAAATTAGCTTCACAGAGAGCTATACCTAAAAGCTAGATTTGCATAATACACGTCACTGTTCGTTAAAAGAAAACCACAATTCAAGTCACACAGAGTTTGTGTGCACTCAATGTTGGTTACTTGACGGTTGTCAGCCCATTTTGAGGTCTGTGGATATCAAGAGAGAGATTGAGTCGAGGTCTGGTAGAGTTCCTGGAAAGCTGAGTTGTTAGAGCCTTCGTACGTCCAGGGTTCGATGCCTGGCCACGGTACAATTTTTCCCTTCAAATTATTTGGGGAAATATGATTGAGAGAAAAGTTTATATAGGAATTAGGATAAAAATATAATTATCTGTAAGATTTAAGTGTGTATTTTTTAAATACACTGCACTGGATTATAATAGGCTAATCTTTTCCAAGGTACGCTGTGTGTATAATGCCGACTCCCTCTGTGTAGGAATGGACCTGCTGTTAACTGTTCAGTTTATCAAATATGAAAGCCATTTCTAAGGCGACCAAAATCGAAAGATATCAGCGTGACGAAACATTCCACCAAATTATTTCTTGTTTTACACTAATACAGTAAAGGAAATATAGACGTTAAACAACAAGTTCAGTTAAGTTTATAAAGTGTTTTCATTACATTCAGTTTCGATATTTTCCCAGTAATTTTAATTTATATTCTTTGTTTCACGACATGGAAACTGAATTGCTGCACATTAAGTCTCCAGTATGCGCAGAAATTATCCATATGTGAAACACACTCTGGTGAGATTGCTGACATACTCTTGAAGTTGTGGACAAAGAAATCGGTATAAACCCGTAAAATGTAAGATACCGGATGACAGAGAAAAGATGAGATATCCAATTGAATTTGAGAATGAAGGTATCGCTGAAGAAATAAAATCTATTATTTGGAACAATTTATTACTCTGATGATTGTTCAAGACTTCGGAAAACTTTTGGATTAGTAACAACAGAGTAATGTTGGATCGAATATACTGTATAAGAAGAAATCAAACTTTGGTCATGCAGACGCTGTTATACTTATGTTATTGAAGTTTAAGTATTATGTATTTGAATTCTAATTCAATACAATAGGAAGGGGATTTAATATATTTTACTGAATCATTATTCACACAAGTGGATTCACAAATTTAGTCGCAAAGAAGAAGGATCACCAGCACACATAACTTCGGTGTATGAGATTTTTTAATTAACGCAAATTCCGGGCGTTGTATCGGAAAAGGAATTGTGAATGAATGGCCAGCACGTTCCCCTGATTTAATACTTTTTGATAATTTTTTGGGGGACACATAAAGAGCCTTGTTTACGAGATACCATTTGGAGTATTTGGAAGAGTAAGCCAGAGTTTCCTTTACAATGCAATTATTTACACTGAATATGGTGACTGCCAATTTGAACAAGTTATGGTGTAATGCTAAATTAATTGCTAAGTTCGTGTAATCTTTGTCTACTTAAATGTTTGCACGACTACTATTACTTTATTGGTATTTTTTCCACATGTAGTTCCTGACATTTAGAAGCTTATAACGACTCAGGATTACTATTTAGATCATTAATTCCTATTGTAAATTTTGTTATATTCCAACTTCACTGTAAGCACCTACAGTTTCAGGACAACCTTCTGAATCATCCTACTGCGCGTATTGCAATCTCTTAGCCTCAACTTCTCGAAGTACGAGTGCAACCTGGAGTAACAAGTGGCAATGAGCCAAACTTATAGTGCAGCCTGTGAGTAAGGATGGACTGGTAACAACTCCGCTTTTGGAATATCCAGTATAAACCCATAAAGACAAATGACACAAAATAATTACAATATAATCATGACGATGATTAAAATAATGATAAGGATGATAAAAAAATACCTTTTATAGTATAAAAATTAATAGATCCGATAATATAGGCCTACAACTTGCAATTTAGTCTTTCTGTTCCTAGATTCAATCTCATTAATAGAAAAGGATTTGATTAAAAGATCGTTTATTGCGCTGTCGTTCTATTCTCGCTGGAATTCTCCTTAGGGCTTTTATTGGAATTTTCTCAATCGTCATATTTCAACTATAGAGAGAAGAGTAATTAACGAATTAAACAATAAATTAAATTACTCCGGAAATGAAGGGAGAATCTTGGCATAATAAGGCTTCAAGAACGTCAGCAGCGAGTTAAACTTTCTCAATAATAGAGATATTTGACCTCTGTATGTACACATTAATAAAATATTTCGTACTCCTCTCTGCAGAAATGATCAGATGATATCGTTAACGATCTATAAGGATTTTGTCACTCTCCGTTACTTTCTCGTTATTATAAAGATACATTATCCTGACAAACAGAGAATCCATTTTTCACATCAAGTTTACAATTGGTGATTTTCTTGTATTCTAGTGAAAATACAGTAGAGCGTCTCCTTTAGGCACAGTGAAAACGTAAACACAGTAGACGGTAATATTATGTTAGTCCTACAGAGAATGAAATTCATGACCGTAAAAAATGCTGCTTGAAAGCAACATCATATGAATAGCAAAATTTGATTTGTTATATTGAATTATTTCAACATTACAATTGCTTCTTTGTTAAAATGTGTATATGTTAACGTTATGAAATTTGTGTTCTTTTGTTTCTGTGTTTTTGGAAAATATAATTTCAATTAATGCTCCGCCACAAATGTTGTAACTAAAACCTTGTGTATCCCTCGTGTTTATCGTACGGCTTGTCCTCCCCCCACACGTTACCTGCACCACAGACTACTATATACAGTCACGAAGCTTGAGTTTTGAGGGTGCTAGAAACAATAGACTGTGACGGTACTATTTTGCATTGCCTGTAATGAGGCGATATTAGCGATCCTAGTGGTGAGCAACTATCTAATGTTTGCATATTTACTACGTATTGAGCTTCGCGACTGTATATACTAGACTGTGACCTGCACTTTGTTTACATTTTCACTGTGCCTAAACGAGACGTTCTACAGTACTGTACATAGTTACAAGTATTTCATTGCTTACTGTGCGCTCAAATAAAAAGTAATTCGCATGTTCTGGGTTTTATACAGACGATATTTGCTCATAGCCCTCCGCCTCCCAAAAAAACCTGCATATCACTTTATTTGTAAGTTGTGCGATTTAAGTGTATGTAAATAATTCATTTAGCATCAATTCACACAAAACACCTATTCGTATATTGAATTAAATTCTCATCTAGAAACGGTTTTGACACAGGGCATAGAAATAAACTAATGGGGATCTTAAAGAAAATTGGTGTGGATTGGAAAGAGAGAAGGCTGTTCAGTAATCTTTACATGAAACAACGAGTAAAATCAGGATAGCAGAAAAAATGTCAGAAGAAAGAACTAGGGAGAGGAGTACGTCAAGGAAACCCTTCATCACCTACACTGTTTAACATCTACTTGGAGGATTTAGTGAAGAACTGTTTTCAGAACATGAGAGGAATAAAAGTAAAGTGCATAAGATTTGCTGATGATATGGCGTTATTAGCAGAAGAGGAGATGATACTAAGGATATGCTACTGGAGCTAAATGACAGCTGTGAGCAGTATGGCATGAAGATTAATACAAATAAGACAATAATACATATTGTAGTGCAGTAAGTTATGAAGAACTCAACACCACTATTAATTGAACACTTCCAACTTAGATACGTACGTACGTTTTAAAAATAAGACATTAATTTGCAGATATGATTTGAAAACAATAATAATAATAATAATAATAATAATAATAATAATAATGTAATTATATAAAATTAAAAAAATACTACTACTACTACTACTACTACTACTACTAATAATAATAATAATAATAATAATAATAATAATAAAATGTAATAATAATATAAAATTATAAAAATACTACTACTACTACTACTACTACTACTAATAATAATAATAATAATAATAATAATAATATAATGTTATAATAATATAAAATTATAAAAATATTAATAATACTACCACTGTGGTCCCTATCACCACGGCATGGCGCGTCCTCAGGTTGCGGATAGAGGAGACGGCTTCCAGATATGGATGATAGCTGGTCCTCCAGCTTAGGGGTTGGGCGAAGGGCTAACAACCCATCACCATAAAAAACAGCTTGTTACAAAACCTTACAATAAGTGAAGTTACAGGAGAATGGAGAAAGTTACATAACGCAGAACAGCTCGCATTTCATTCTTCACCTGACATAATTAGGAACATTAAATCCAGAAGTTTGAGATGGGCAGGGCATGTAGCACATATGGGCGAATCCAGAAATACATATAGAGTGTTAGTTGGGAGGCCTGCGGGAATAAGACAGACGTAGATGGGAGGATAACATTAAAATTGATTTGAGGGAGGTGGGATAATAATGATAGAGACTGGATTAATCTTTCACAGGATAGGGACCAACGACGGGCTTATGTGAGGGCGGCAATGAACCTCCGGGTTCCTTAAAGCCATTTCTAAGTAAGTTTGTAAGTACTACTACTACTATTACGTACTACTACTACTACTACTACTAATAGTAATAATAATAATAATAATAATAATAATAATAATAATAATAATAATAATAATAATAATAATAGGCTAATAATAATAATAATAATAATAATCATCATCATCATCATGTTAGAAGTGTTAGCTCTTCTATGTTACACTCTTTCAGAAGACCCATTTTCATTACGTACTGTTCGGCTTACGACACCCTATCTGATAATCCCGCGGATTATGAAGGCGGTTCGATAATAAAAATTCGGAGACTACCAAGGATAAGACGTCAGGCTTTCTGTCACTAGTCTTACCCAGATTGAAAAGTCACCTGTGGAGGAAGATCGATGACGTGAAGAGGAACCTAGCTTGCTGGAGTGGTGCTCCAAAAATACACGGCAGATAACGGCAGGAAATTTAGACAGCCATTTCTTTTGTTTCCCCCCTTCTTACGTAAGCTATGGAGATGGAGTAGTAGTCACGCATAAAATGAACAGAGTAGGAGTGACTTCACAACACGCACTGCCCCTCCGGCAGTGACAGTAACAAGTATTACAAAATATTAAAACGGAATGTTTACTATATTGTCATTCACTGCGTTATAAGCCGTGGTAGTGTACTATCGAGGCACTTCACTCAAATCCCACAGCTACACAATTAAACGAGGAATTCTTGTACGTTTGTAAATTTCAACTTTAAAACGGGTCTAAAGAGTTTGACGAAACGGGATAAATATACAGTTTTCGGATTCGAGAAAGTGATTTAGCTAGGTCTTCTCTTTGGAAAAACTCATATAGAAGGTTCCAGTGTCAAAATATACAGGTTAAGCTGTAAACAATGTCTTTAATTTCAGGGGGTTAATCCTTGAGATATTTTGAACAAAAAATGTTAATACAATTTTGATAGTGTTTGCCTCCTTTCCGAGATAAAAACTGTTTTATAACAAATATTTCACAGCGTGCTTTAGGAGAGCCCTTAATTTAATTCCCAATATGCACAGTCAATTTAAGAGATCGGAAAGTTACATTTGTTCGCATCAAATTTCTGCACATTTGAAGGACAAAATTAAAATTCTTTTAATCATTTATTATCAAAATACACTGTTCTCTTAAATTAACTGAGCATATTGGGAATTAAATCAATAGGTTTCCCAAAACACACTATAAGATCTACGTACAGACTAATTTTTTTTGTCCTACAGAATTTATCTGTATATATATATATATATATATATATATATATATATATATATATATATATGTCGAACATGGCGTAAGGCCACACAGGGAAAAACATTAGATGAGGGAAATTCGATCCGATGCTATGGATTGAAGTCTGGCGTAGCTTAGTGGTTAGAGCGCTTGTTACGCAGAACGAAAGACCCACGTTCGATCCCCGGCGCCGGAGCGAATTTTTCTCCTCCAATATCAAGTGTTTGAGATGTAGAATATAAATAATTTTTATCTCGAAAAGGAAGCAAAAACGTACAAAATTGTATTAAACTTTTTTCTTTGAAATATCTCAAAGAATAATTCTTTGAAATTAATGACATTATTTACGATTCATCCTGAGTATTGAAATTTGTCGCAATTCTTGTGTAGTTTTACCAAATTCAGTGGTTTCTACTGAATTTGGTGGGTTTTACGTATCGTTCAGGGAGCAAAAATTTTAAGAAGTTTTTCTGAGTCACTGCATAAGAACAAAATAGCCTACTGGAAGGAATGGTGAACAGGAGAAAAGTTCGTGGCAGAAGAAGATGGACTATAAGGTCATACATTATATGTCTAATCGTACATGGAGACTAAGAGAAAGAGGAAAATAGGAACGATTGGATAATGCTGGATTTGTTGTGAAAACCATGCTGTTGAGTAGAAAACTATGAATGAAGTTAATAAAGGTTTTATGACAATTTTATTTTGGTAACTCCGTTTGTGACTTTTGTGGAGAGAATGCCAATTAATAAAATATCAACAACAATGTATTTGGTTTTGCGCTTCCTTTGAATTATCAAACAGCAAAAAAAGGGAATATAAATTGCAGGTTGTTTTAATTAACAGCTGGTAGCCCGTGAACAGTTGCAGCAAAATTATGTATTATTATTATTATTATTATTATTATTATTATTATTATTATTACTATTATTATTATTATTATTATTATTATTATTATTATTAACTTCCAGTAGGGGTGATCGCTATGGCAACGTTTAATGAAAAACTTTGCTTGATATCATGATATACTTGCTTAGAAGATAAATAATATTACAGCAGTATGGGTAAAAATAAAACACACACATACATCTTGGAAAACTGTCAATGGCTAGGAGTTTTATTAATATCCTTCATATTCCTACGAATGTTTTCATCAGATGGTCATTCGTCGCCTTCTCTTATTTTAATTCAGGCCTTTATTCTGATGAAAGTTCTCTTATAGCGTGTAGCATAACATTAAAAAAATGAAGGAATATTCCCGCACAATTATGAACATTATTTCCGCAACATTCTCGCATTTTCTAACAGTATCGCCATTAAACTTTGGATAGTAGCTTTCAAAATATCATCCAGGCTCTTAGGAATTCTTTTACAAAACCAAGAAATACAGTTTCCTCAGTTAATTTAACATTGTCATCACCAATACAATCATGAGTGTTTCCTTCCTAGAAGGAAAACCGATCGTTTGTTGCGATGTCAACAAAAAATATCTGTCACTTCTACATTTCCAATAAAAATCGCCGTTTAACTTTTCCCTATAAAAGGGACTCCGTTCTGGACTTTAGAGGAGTCGAGTTTGAGCAGTCATAAAATGTGACGAGGCCACTTTGCCGAGATATGAAACTTTGTAACATATCTTGATTTAATTTAGCTGGCGTGAAGAAAAGGAAAATCTCCCAATTTAAGCCAGTGTACAGTGCAGCTCTCGCAGGCTCTCTATTTAAATAAGGAAATCCGTCTGTAAAGGCAACAACCTTTTTTCCCCGAAAATTCTAGTTTACTTCTCAGATGTTTTTCAATTTTTAAAGCACCATTCTGCAATGTTACAGAAATGCCATGTTCACTTTACATCACACATGAGGGGTTCACTGGTATTAATTCATTGAAATACATATTCCTCTGAAGAAAACATATATTAATAATAATAATAATAATAATAATAATAATATTATTATTATTATTATTATTATTATTAACTTACAAATGGCTTTTAAGGAACCCGGAGGTTCATTGCCGCCCTCACATAAGCCCGCCATCGGTCCCTATCATTTGGAAGATTAATCCACTATCATCATATCCCACTTCCCTCAAATCCATTTTAATATTATCCTCTCATCTACGTCTAGACCTCCTCAAAGGTATTTTTCCTTCCGGTCTTCCAACTAACGCTCTATATGCATTTCTGGATTCGCCCATACGTGCTACTTGACCTGCCCATCTCAAACGTCTTGATTTAATGTTCCTAATTATGTGAAGTGAAGAATACAATGCGTGCAGTTTTGAACTGTGTAAGTTTCTCCATTCTCCTGTAACTTCATCCCTCTAAGCCCCAACTATTTTTCTAAGAACCTTATTCTCAAACACCATCAATCTCTGTTCCTCTCTCAATGTGAGAGCCCAAGTTTCACAACCATAAAGAACAACTGGTAATATAACTGTTTTATAAATTCTAACTTTAAGATTCTTTGACAGAAGACTAGATGACAAAAGCTTCTCAGCTGAATAATAACAGGCATTTCCCATATTTATTCTGCGTTCAATTTCCTCCCGAGTGTCATTTATATTTATTACTGTTGCTCCAAGATATTTGAATTTTTCCACCTCCAATTATTATATTTTTTAAATTTATATATTTATACAGTATATAATAATAATAATAATAATAATAATAATAATAATAATAATAATAATAATAATAATAATAATAATAATAATAATAATAATAATACTAATAATAATAATAATACTTTATTACCAGAACAAAGATACTTATTGTTCTTTTATATAAAACACTCTAGCACCCCCAGAAAGAGTAAGGTACTTACTATTGTACAGGGGGGCATTCCGCATAATGTTAAGACATTTTAAATTGAACCGTATTTTTTAGAAACCCCATAAATCAAATTTTAATAAAATTGAGTTTATTGATAATTCCTGTTCTATAGGGATAGATAGCAGCATACCAGCCATACCAGCACATAAGACATCATCGTATTCATCATCATACACAATCTCGCTCTCGCGCCTGTGGAATATCCTACCCAGTGGTGTCGGAATTTAGTACCGTTCAAAAGCAAGCTTATTAATCATTTCCTTACTGCGTAGAGTAGGTTTAATTTGTACTTAATCAATAAAAGAAATTCTTCTCTCTTCTTAACTTTTACAATAAACTGTCTAGCTTTAATTAATCAGTTAATCTTTTAGTACTTTGATTTTTATTGTATCTGTAAATGTAATATTAAATGTAATTATAATTGTAATTGTATTCTTAATATTGTAGTTGTAATCCACTAGTACAAGGGAAGAGAAGGCCTGATGGCCTTATCTCTACCAGGTTAAATAAATAAATAAAAAATAAATAAAAAAATAATTTTGTATAAAAATACCACAAGTCAAACGGTATTTCTGTTGTGACATGTGCGCTTCAAAATAATTAGGTTTCGTGGAGAAGGCCCCTAAGTCAGTGACAAGGCTGACACAGAATTAACAAAACTATAGCCTTTAGGTATCGTGTTTGGTAAATTAATTATCTTGTGTCTGAATTTTGGATTTGTTAGAATAATGTTGTCTGTGATGTAATGTATTGTTATATTAGATTATTTCACGCAGTACTTTATTAGACTATGTATATCCTTAGTAAAATTTCATACAGGTTAGAGTAAAATTTGTCCCCATAAAGCAAACATTATGAAGTCAGTTTCTAAATAAAGATTTTGAGAATTAAATTCGTATAATGTTTTATCAAAATTCTCAATTATTTCAAGAAATAAAGAAATTGTTTTGTAAAATCTTTACCGGAATTTTAGAAACCTCATAAGTCATACATTTTCAAACATGAATACTCATTGCATGCAGAAATATTCGTTAAATTTTTAACAATATTTCCCATTTCTCATATTCGAATTCTTAACTCATGCATTTCTTTTGAACAGTTTGTTTGAGTTTTCCCAAAACAATGTATTTCGTGATTTAGGGGATTCTGAAAAATCCGATTCAATTATTCTTTGGCTTTTCTGCGTGACAATAATTGAGCTGCAAACTTTATATTTCATTGTGCTGTTCCAAAAACTAGCACATGGTTTATTTTCTCTTTTACATCATTGCTGATAGGATAACATACCATCTACAAATATTTTCTCCAGAACCGTCTTTTAATAGGAACATTGTTCTGTTTACAGTTGAAAACCATAGTGTAGTAAGAAGTTTCTTACTAACTTTAATGCACACGTTACAACACATAAGCCCACACATTACATTAAAAAAAGTATGATTGTTAAAAGAATGTATTGCCTTGGTACTCTAAGTTTTTTTTTTTTTTTTCACTGATTCTTGACTTTGTGAGTCCACATCAAGCACAGATCAACGAACATATTGAATCCACTAAGTACCTGACTTATTTATCTATTTATTTAGTTATCTATTTATTCATTTATTCATTCGTGCGCTCAGTCACTCATTGACTCACTCACACACTTTCTCAATTATTTACTTATTTACTTATGTATTTATGTATTTGTTTACTTGTTTATTTATTAATTAATTTATTTAATTATGTATTTATATATAATTAATTTATGTATGTATTTATTTATTTATTTACTTACGAGTATTTATTATTGTATTTTATTTTTTATAGTCTAGGATATAAAATTAATTTTTATTAACATTACATCAGATTCAATTTTTTCATTAATTAACAACTCCTAAATACCCATTCTCGTATGATCGATGTTTTCCTGTCCATAATATTTCTCCACTTTCATACTCTACCGCTTGCCGATTGCAGGGAACTTGACTTTCTCCTATATCGCCGGAGCATTGTAATATCCAGGCTGAATATGTATAATAAAAACACCAGACTCGATACGTATGTTAGGAAGTAAGAGAAACAGCCAATAAACAGCAGTGACATACTGACAGTCTGAAATTCTTAGAATCTCTGAAGAACATCAATAATTATAACTATCTTATAGAAGGAATACTGAGAAAAATAACATTTCTTAAAATATGAAACTGTAAAATAGGTTTTACGTGGGTCAAGGTACTTCTCGGCACCTATAGCAGTGAAATAACGGAAAGAGTAGCAAATACGTTGCACGAAACAAAGAAACTCCGGAGAGCTACAACAGAATCCCTTTAAGCGCTGTCATTAAAGACTTGGAAGAGCAGGGCATTAAAACATGGCAGATTGAATGGGAAAAAACAACGAAAGGAACAGAAACTAAATCGTTTTTGCCAAGTATCCCAGACAGATCGAAAATGAATTTCAGCCTCCCACGATTTTTTTTTTTTTTTTACATTCATGATCGAACATTCATAGGAAAACCCTAGAGCTTTAAAATCATGGACAATTCATCTCTCACACCTGTGGTACTAGTGACCAAAAAGTTGACATCTTGTCACGTCAGAGCCTAATTCTGAACAAACAAAAAGAAAATATCAGAAAAAGCGTTTTACAAAGAGGTGTTTGGTCGGTGAACAAAAGTTGATTAGTGAAAACAAATTTCAAACAATTCGTGAGTTTCACAAATTCAAAAGACTTTGAATATTACGAACAATAACGACATCATATATCTTTAGACTACAGAACATCATACATATAATGGCAATAATGTAGGTTACTTATGTATTCAGATATTTCTAATCAAGCGAATGTGCACATTGTAAAAATAGAAGCTCAAGCATGTAACATTATCCATGTAATTGAGCATGCTGTTAAGTAAATGAAATTAAAAATACATACTAGGGTCGTTTGAAAAGCATTCATAGTCTGACACAGAAATTAAATTATTTATTATAGTTGAAGTGTTTAGACGAGTGACTGAGAAGATATTCTCGCGCAATCAAGCTTGTATACGACCAGAAGGACCACACTTCAACATCTGCTGTAAGGTAGGTTTCATAATCCATTTCTGCTTTCGCCTTTGTAGCCATCATTTTACAGGCTGATGCTCGACCTCTTGCCCTGGAGCCAAATCTCATGCTTCGGTAGCCTTATATATTAAGGACCCTGCATTTGTTTCCGGTCATATTATTTGTCTACAAATTCTTAAAACAATTCGTATTTTAATATGTTTATAAGTGCTATAGTGGAGAATATTGTGCAGTTATTCGTTATGTTGGAGGTTCAGTTAATATATAAAAAATATGCTTAAAAGCAGGCAAAATTCATTTGATAACATTGAGAATTTTATTTATATTAAATGATAGGAGAAAAGTAATAAATACTTCTTCATACGATTTATGTTTACTATATGATGGAAACTTTTTTCTAGTTTTGACTAGTACTACTTGGTGTTGAAATGTACCATACTTTCATTTAAACATCTTATATTATTATTTTGAAACAAATTTTATTTCTCGACATAATCTCCTCTGAGGTTCACATACTTGTTTCAGCGGTGATTCAATGCTGATATACATTCAGATTCCTCCAGATCTCCAAAAAAGCCTTCTGCTGCTGCGATAACGAAAATGTCTTCTCAGCCAAGTGAGTTTTTGACTTGGGGGGGGGGGGGAAGAAGTCCTAGGATGCGAGATCTGGTGAGTAGGGTGGCTGTGCGGCAACAATTCGAACCGTAGTTCATGTAGTTAGGAACCGCAATTGTAGACGTGTGAGCAGGTGGATTGTCTCGAAGAAGCAAAACTTTCTTCTTGGCCATACCCTGCTTCTTCTCGCGATTTTTCCCTTGAATTTGCTGCAGGAGATTTGAATAATTTTCTCGGCTTATTGTTGTCCCCTTTGCTAGACAGTCAAAAGTGATTATCCTCTTAGAATCCCAGAACACATATGCTATGACTTTCCTAGCCGACACCTTTTGTTTTCTTTGGAGACGGAGAATCGCTGTGCATACATTGTTTCGACAGCTGTTTTTATATTAGTTTATTTATGATGTGGAGGAAGTGTACAGATTGTTTTAAATGTTTTCTTCAAATGACAGGCAATATTTTCGGTTTTATTAAATGTATGTTAATATTAACTTATTATATTATAATAATTGCAATAAGAATCCGAAGACTATTTGAATCGGTCTATTTTATTTATATTCGAAAGTGTGCAGAAAAAAACTATGTTGTACTTTGAGTTCTAATAATTGATTCTGTATAAATTGAATTTTTAAAAAATTGTTTAAATGCTCCCCAGAAAATCATTCACCCAGTGGACTGAAGACCCTTTCTGCATGGGACGACACTTTTTCAGATTTTAAATGTTTATATTAAAACAAAAGAACAAAACTCTAAGACAACACTTTATTTTTGTTAATTATATTAAGTAGTATTAAACTCTACAATTTGGAATTTCTCGTTAGAAATCATTCCTTCTCCACTCTGTCCTAGAGTAGCGATCGACAGAATTTTTGTCATCAGACTTCTCTAGTTCAAGAGGCGAATTGAAGCCGAAACAGAGAAAACGGAAAGCAATAAATACAGTTTAGACTCTTGAAAATACAAGTTTGTGTTTTCGCAGATCTTTGCCAAAGGTTTGATCCTTTGATTGCATTTGATATTATCCTTGCAATCCATAAATGCTATTGCTTTGTCTTTTGACTTTGCTTTGCAAATAGTATTAAAGATTAATAAATTCCGACAATAACATATATTTGTTACAATTTTTCGAACAATTTGTTTGCTCTATTTTAGTCATCTTGTATTTCAGTATTCAGCGCTTCACATGTTGACCAATTTAATACTTCTCGATCAAATTCATCACATTCAGTAGAAATGTAAGATAAAAGTTGTTTTATGTCCTTCACTTCTGCTGCTTTTATGGTCACCTTTCCTTCAGGATATGCTACCTCACTTGGGAATGAGAAATTTACACCTCTAGGATATGATAGGCGGAACGTGTATGTTACAATACTGTCTATAAATTCTATGGCAATAACACAGGAGTACGAGTGTTGAAATGGAAGTGTTGCATTGTACTTATCTCAAAGTGAATTTCCTTTCTCTTGGAACATCTCGATGGCTTGTCTCTTCTGAAATACAGTTTTTCTTACATAGTGGTGGCCATCATCTTTTGATGTTCAAAACATATTTGTAGAAACTTCTATCACAGTACATTTCCCAGACTTTCTACTGCCTATGATAACCTCGGTTATTTCATGCTATGAATAAAATCTATCACGTTGTTTAAGACATTTTTCATGAGAGCAAAGACTCTGTCGAATGGGTGAAATGAATGACATTTTGACGGAAAATAAAGTATCAATTTTTGAGAAACTGCCACTGTCAATTAATACCAAAGGTTATCTTAATAAAGTGATTTTTGTTCTTACCACTCTTGCATTTCTGAAGATATATATATATTTTTCGGAATATGTATTATATGTCTTGTTCGTGTTAAATTTTACCGTACCTGATTAACATGTTTCGGCCTGTTAAGCAGGTACGGTAAAATTTAACACGATCGAGACATATAGGCTAATACATATTCCGAAGCGATATATGTATTAAAAGTTGTGTAATCAAGATGTATATATTTTTTAGGCAATCAGATTAGAATTAGCAAATTCCTTTCGGACCCTTTCTTGCTGTTCCCTCATGGTAAACGTAACGTTACAGTTCAGCGCAAAAGGTGCTTTAGTCGCGACCGAAGACCTTTCTACATTGGACATCTAAATTTGATCCTCTCTTTCAAGGACTAAAAATATCTGAACTGAAGTCC
The DNA here is from genome assembly GCF_040183065.1 of Periplaneta americana. Classification (NCBI taxonomy): domain Eukaryota; kingdom Metazoa; phylum Arthropoda; class Insecta; order Blattodea; family Blattidae; genus Periplaneta; species Periplaneta americana. The sequence goes on along the minus strand of NC_091121.1, from coordinate 135,717,747 downwards.
TTATTGCTTAGGACGATGGACCTATCAATAAGGATCGCATTAATATGCATAACTCCATTTTGACAAAAATGTGACAACCCTTTTTGCATTGCACGATTCATTTTCTCGCGTGAGATTCGCGCTACAGATCATGAAAATTTACAATAAATATTTCACTTCTGTATTGTTTTGTTAGTATATTCGTACTGGTCTTGAAGTGTAGCCTACATGTGAATCCCTCCTGCATTACTAGTCTAGGACATAGGCCTACATAGTTCATTACAGTGTTTTCGCATGTCGATTCTTCAGGAATTACTAGTTTTAACATATTTAATAGTGGAATGTAAAGAAACCAGCTTGAATTTAAAATTCAAGAGTTGTCACTAACTCAATACATTTATTTGCCTATAATCAAGCAATAGTCACAATATTAGAAAATGAAGTTCAAAATAAAATATGTACAAACTCAGCTAAGCGACACAATAACTAAATTTTAAAATTTCAATGACTAAAACGAAAGTAATGGTTTTTGAAAGTGCAGAATCAGTAAGATAGGAGATTGTAAATGACGACATCTCAAAGCAGACAGCATATTTAAACTATTTAGGGTGCAAATTGAATTGTAAATTTATAAAAATACAGAATTTAAACTACCAAGTTATCAGAAAGTATGTGGTACAATAAGAGAAAAATGGAAAAACTAGACAAACTATTCACATAAAAAATCAATGGCAGTGCCTACCGTGCACTTTTCCATACGAGTGAATGTTGGATAAGGAGACAAAAATACGAAAGAAGCATACATTCACCGAAATGAAATCCTTACGATCAGTAAAGAGTTGTTCATTACATGATGTCTATTAAGATTTAAGAACGGAGTCTATTTTTTTTCCTTGTTAGGAGTGAGGGAGGGAGGGAACATTCCACACACTACGACCTGAGGTCCCCCTATATGGGATGAGTTGCGTGCCCACCGATCCTCTATGCGCACCGACCTAACCAATTGACCCCCTTAACGACCGGTCCCTACAGCCAACAGAGTCCATGTACCACTCCTGCTTCGGCAACCCCCCCCCCAAAGACTCCCTTAACGGTCTGAGGCGAATGTCCTCACCCAATTGAGTCTATTAATAACAGGAAGAGGAAAAGGAATTGGTTGGGTCACTGGCTGAGAAGAAATTGCCTACTGAAGGTTGCACTGGAAAGAATGATGAACGAGAGAAGAATTCGGGGTACAAGAAGATAACAGATGATAGACAGCATTAAGATATATGGATCATACGAGGAGACAAAGAAGAAGGCAGAAAATAGGAAAGATTGGAGAAAGTTGGGTTTGCAGTGAAAGACCTGCCCTTGGGCAGAATACTGAATGAATGAATGAATGAATGAATGAATGAATGAATGAATGAATGAATGAATGAATGAATGAATGAATGAATGAATGAATGAATGAATGTGAATATTGAGTGAGCATTTCAAAATATTATTTAGTTAATGATTACCAAAAATCACATGGGAATATTGATGATTGGGAAGAAAGAATATAGGATGATCTAGAAAGCCGTGAAACACAGATCCATGGGCAAAGCCAAGTAACCAATGATGATTACTATTACACTGTTCTTTGCAGAAGTACAGACGTATAATGTATTTTGATCCCAAGAGCCAAATTCACTGTACGGAAAGGAGGTATATTTCCAAGAAAATGTATTATATCTTGCGAGTCTCATTTAAGCTGGCATAAGAAGCCATTGAAGTAAAGCCTTTTTAAAGAGAAGGGATAATTGCATTGGCATCAAGTGAGATAAAATGAGATGTATGAAGGAGATGAACAATATTTTCAACACAAAGCGAAACGTATACTCTGATGAAAGCACGTACACAGAATGTGAGAGCTTAAGGGTTTGAAGGTTTAGGGGAGAACGGAGGGTGGGTACATTTACTATAGGAAGTAGTATGAGACGAGATCAATGAAGGGTAAGAAAGGGATGTGGGAGTTAAGATGATCAGGGTAAAGTAAGAGTCACCCTCTCGTCTCCTTTACGAGATCAAAGGGTTAGTTTGGCTTTCAGTCTAGCAGTGCGCCAGATCTGATACTCTGCGCACAGGATGCTACTTACAACTCTTACTAAAACGAGTTTGCAAAAATAACTTCTTTCAATGAAAAGTGCGAATACACTGCAGAACTTCTAACAATTGACGAAATTGTGACAAGACGACAGACATAATTCATACGGCGTCAATCGTCAAAAAATTAATGTAAGGAAAACAAAGCTAATAACTTACTCAATATACGGTATCTATAGAAAGTAGTTCGAAGTGAGAGAGCCAATTATCAGATTCTATATGATATTACGTCTTTACATTGCATAATGTTCACCTTTCGAACAAAAGATTAAATCATAAAAATAAATATGGTATGATATGATATGATATGATATGATATGATATGATATGATATATATGATATGATATGACACGATACGATACATGATATGATATATGATATGATATGATATGATATGATATGATATGATACGATATATGATATGATATAATATATATTTATTTTATTTATTTAACCTGGTAGAGATAAGGCCATCAGGCCTTCTCTTCCCCTCTACCAGGGGATTACAATTACAATAATAAGAATATAATTACAATTATAATTACAATTAATATTAAATTTACAAATACAATAAAATATAAGTACTAAAAGATTAACTGATTAATAAAGGTTATACAGTTTATTGTAAGAGTTAAGAGAGAAAATTTTTTTATTAATTAAGTAAAAATTAAACCTACTCTACGCAGTAAGAAAATGCTTAATAAGTTTGTTTTTGAACGCTACTGAATTCCGACAGTCTCTGATGTCATTGGATAAGGTATTCCACAAGCGCGAGAGCGAGATTGTGTATGATGATGAATGCGATGATGTCTTATGTGTTGGTATGGCTAATATGATATGATATGACATGACACGACATGACATGATATGATATGATATATGATATGATATATATGATATGATTTGATATATGTTATGGTATGATATGATATATGATATGATATGATATATGATATGATATGATATGATATGATATGATATGATATGATATGATATGATATGATATGATATGATATGATATGATATGATATGATATGATATGATATGATATATGTAGAGGAGAACGTTAAGGATGCCCCTTTTTTACCTAGACTGTTCAACATGTATTTCGAGGATTTAGTGAAGAACCGTTTTCAGAACATAGGAGGAGTGATAATAGGAGGATGAAGAATAAAGTTCATAAAATTTGCTGATGATATGGCGTTCTTAGCAGAAGAGATGATGATACCAAGGGATATAGCTAAATGACAGCTGCAAGGAATATGGGATGAAGATAAATGCAAATAAAGCGAAGACAATGGTTATAGGAAGAAAAATATAGAGGGTAAACTTGCGAATTCTAGATGAGGCAGTAGAGCAAGTGGTAAGTTTCAAATATTTTGGATAGACTGTAAGCAGTAACATGAGCTGCTGCCAGGAAGTCAAAAGGAGGATAGCAATGGCAAAGGAAGCTTTTAACAGAAAAGGACCTTATTCTGCGGACCTCTGGAGAAAAGAACTAAGGAAGAGACTAGTGAAGTGTTTTGTGTGGATGTAGCATTGCATGGGGCAGAATCATAGACATTACGACAAAGTGAAGAGAAACGTCTAGAAGCATTTGAATAGGGTATTTCAAGAAGGGTCCAATTGACACATTTTTCATTTTATTCTGGTTTTTTGTTCGTAATATACAGGAGCATCTGTTTATGGAAAGTACGACCCAACACTCCGCAAATAGCGCCTAAAAATACCGGATAATTCATGAAGGGCCCCATTACCGCAATAGGGTCGTTATTGAACGAGTTGATTTACTAATGGAATCGTTCTCTAACCCTAACGAGTACCATATTTTGGCTGTAATGGAGTAGTTTCAATGTTTTATCATGTTATAGAAAATAGCATACCTCAAACTGTAAAACGACTGCATGTTTACACTGATGGTAGTCGAAGGAAAAATCAAAATATAACGATATTGAGTTTTTGGTAGTCACTTGTAATAAATGGGAGGTTCACTGAAGTTCTTCACCATTTCCCTGAAAGGGAACATAGTTACTTGTCTTGTGAAACTTTTGATGCACTGCAAGGAATGGTGAACGGAAGAAGAGTTTGAGGCAGAAGAAGATATCAGATGATAGACGACATTAAGATATATGGATCATATGAAGAGACGAAGATGAAGGCAGAAAACAGAAAAGATTGAAGAAATCTATGTTTGCCATGAAAAACTTGCACTTGTGCAGAACACTATCAATAAATATAATATAATATAATATAATATAATATAATATAATATAATATAATATAATATAATATAATATAATATAATATAATATAATATAATATAATATAACTGCACCCCTTTCTGAAAAAATAAAATTGGATGCACGACTGTAATTCAGGCGAACAAAAAATTCAAAGACGACCAAAGGTTGTAATTCTGCAGTCCGCCACTTGCTTAAGTAACTTGGGTTGTTATAGCCTCTGCATGTCGAGTCTACTCAAGGCTTCTAAACTTCTCTTAGGTTGCATTAGTATCGAGCTTGTTGGCGAGGGATCGACAGGGAAAAAGACAGCGATTCTGACGTCACAAATTAGCTGAGCGCGCAAAAGCTCAAATGCTTCGAAGGAGTATCTCGTTTTTTTTCTCGTTTATGCCGTTTAGAATGCATTATGCTAGGTAAAAGATGTGCTGTTGCGGTATGAAAAAATTCTAACTATAAAAATAAAATAAAAATAAAGAGTTGTCTTTCTTTACCATTCCTAAAGATTTAGGAATTAGAAAAAAATGGATAATTGCGTGCAAAAGACAGGATAAATTCAATCCTAATAGAAGTAGAGTATGCTTTGATCATTTTTAAAGATGACGATTTTGTTCCTGATTTTCGAGCAGCATTAATGAAAATAAAGCCGAAAGGACAGAGAATGTTAAAGCCTACACGTAAATTTAAATAAATCACGTAGGCCAATATAAGTAGCTTACATTAATACCAGCTTTGAATAATAAGTAGATTAGATTCATCTAGGTTAATCTTCAAATTATTTTCTTTCTTCGTACATAACTTACAATTAACAAAATAATCATGCTACTTATACTAACAGTCGCATACCAAAGGGATGGAGGGTTAGCGACTGATACGAGTGATGTTTTTTTTTCACTATAATTCTCATTATATTGATTTAATATTAACGATTTATGACATTTTGTACTTATGACATATTCAATGGGTTAATCATAAAAGCCACCAGTGACAATTTATTGTAGAGTTATAATGATTGTTGTAAATGAACGTGTGCCTGATATTTTATTACAAATCCATCCTCCTTTTTCCAAACTTTACAATGAGATATTAAAAATTATTAAATGTTAGAATTTTTATAAATACAAGACTGGAAACTAGCTGACGAAAACGGACGGCAGACACTGAGAGCATACGAATTGTTAAGAAATACAGAAAAATAATGCAGCGACAAATGTAAGTACAGTTTTTATATAAACAGTATAAATACTTTCAACTTATTTATATTATGCCATGATACTGTACACAATTGATTTATACCCATTGTAATGTTTTTATTTCAGGCAGTTATGTTTATAATGTAGCTACGCTGATGTCACTATCAATTTGAAAATAAAGGGCCAGTGAGCATGGACTCTTCGCGCGTCATCAGCCAATTAGCCATTTGATTGGCTAATGAAAAATGAGATAACCTATTGAGTGTATAGAAGCCTTGGAGTCTACTTGTATCTCTTACCTCCTCTTTCTATTAACACTTTGTCCTAACGCGCCCATTCCTACCGTAAGTAATAATTGACTAATATTGGTGTTCTGTCTGTGGTGTGAAGGGGTTTATGACCTATACATATCCCAGTAACAAAATATTTCAAATTATAAAGAGCAAATAGCATAAACAATTTCTTCTGTGTAAGGCAGGGATGCAAAAATGTGTTCCAATTGTGGCACACGTCACAAGCCGCAACATGTGACTCATCCCTTCCTTTCACCCCCACATGTCATTCAATACGGCAGGGGGAGAGGAAATATGTATTCATTGTGCTTGCAGACGTCACAGATACGTAATTCAAGGCCGGGGGATTATGGACGGGGAACGAATTCTTTCCTCATGCTTCCATCCCTCTCTTCCCCAGTTCTTCATACCTGATAAGATAATGTGATCAATGAATGAAATGAAATAAGAGAATCAATGCATAACAATTTATTACTATAACACGACTTTAGTGAATATACGTAATAAAAAAAAGCGAATTGCTGAACTAACAACCCGATTGCAAATAATCATGGTAAAAGAATAATACAGAATGATTCTTACACAGCCGAACCCAAAGCTTTTGTTATAGATCGAAAACGTATAAGTGGATATTAATGAAAGTTTCAAGAAGTTTAATTTTTCTCATGTTGAGAACAACACATCATAGCAAGCGCTGCTTCTGCCAATCATTGCAAGTTATCTGTAACGCATCTCAACGTTGCATTATCAGTAATTATGATCCCATTCCGAATGTTTTTCTGTAAGTCGTCAATCGTGTGGGGCATACTACGATACACTCTTTCCTTTGGAAGCCCTTTTCTTTTACCTTTTATAGAGAGGAGGGGCCCGGAGGTATGCACCGCAGCCTGAGGCTTATTGTGCTTATCACTCCTTTTGTGGGAATGGTTGTTAGAATTCGTAATAGTTGCTTTCCTGTAGGTATCATGCGTGACTCAGCTATGTGGTGCATCATCCATCGATTTTAGCCATGTAGACTGAAGATATGGTTTTCAGACATAAAGAATTAAAAAATTGCAAGTGTCTTTGAAAAAAAAAGATTCCTTGGCACAACCTTTATGAATGGAAATCATAGTTTTTGAAAATATGTACAAAATATTAATTTTTATAACACTTATAACTTTTGTATATGAAGTTGGTTAATAAAATAAAAAATAAGAAAGCCACAAGCATACTTTGTACTCACAATGTGATTTATTTTATTTTATTTTAGTAGGTTATTTTACGACGCTTTATCAACATCTTAAATTATTTAGCGTCTGACAGATGAAGGTGATAATGCCGGTGAAATGAGTCCGGGGTCCAGCACCGAAAGTTACCCAGCATTTGCTCATATTGGGTTGAGGAAAAACCCCAGAAAAAACCTCAACCAGGTAACTTGTCCCAACCGGGAATCGAACCCGGGCCACCTGGTTTCGCAGCCAGACGCGCTAGCCTTTCTCACAATGTGATATGTAATTGAACCCTTGGGCAGAAAAATTGTCTAAATGTTATGTTTTATTTAACGACGCTCGCAACTGTCGAGGTTATATCAGCGTCGCCGGTGTGCCGGAATTTTGTCCCGCAGAAGCTCTTTTACATGCCAGTAAATCTACTGACATGAGCCTGTCACACTTAAACACACACTTAAATGCCATCGATCTGGCCCGGGATCGAATCCGCAATCTCGGGTATAGAAGGCCAGCGCCATACCAACTGCGCCAACCAGGCCAACATAATGGTCTATGTTACAATCTACTAACTGTGCACGAGGAACGAAAATGTTACATTGCTCATAAATTTATTATCGGGCGGGCAACATAGACCGTTATTCCATAAATATGTTTTGTACACTAAATGAAGTATACGATTGTATGTTACTGAAAGTAATATTACACATCGTAGAAGTTTGTAACATTTTTAACTCCACAGAAAAGCTACTGGGGAATACAGACAATAAACAGATTTAAACAATCAGAATAAATTTACAAAAACAATCAAAAGGTTAAATTATGAACAAAATGATTATGACATTTATTTTTAAATGATATATACAGTAATAATATGAATTAACACAATGTAATTTATTAAAGTTACACTCAATATCATATTATGAATATACGAGTACATACAATATTGATCAAATAATAATACTATTATTAGAAAATAACTGTAATATTGAGGTGTAGGACACAATTCAATTAACGAAAGTTGTAACAATAACAAATGACTAGGGAAAATTAAATATATTACAGTCCACAAATTATTTGGGAATGGAATTTGAACCCCTGTTCCGAATATTCAGTATTCACTCCAGAAAATGGCTTGTCTATTAAGTATAAATTGTACTGTATTGTATTATATTTAATAACATTCCATGGTATTCGTATATTGCTTCATAGCTAGAATATAGAACAAGCCAAACAAGTTAGTACTACTATGAAGTCTTAATTTATAGTCACAGTCTAGTTGAAATATATACAGAAGAGGTTTAGAATATAGTCTACTAGTACAACACAAAGTTTTAGTATCAATTTAATGAAGAGTTGTTGAATATCATGAATCCACCTACAAAATAGAAGGCGTGAGAAATTAGGTACCGTACTTCTTAAATTTCGCCCTAAATAATTTTATGTTTTGAGTCTCATTTGTTATATCCATAGGGAGGCTATTAAAAATGTTTATTGTCATATGACGCACTCCTTTTTGATGGCACAATAGAATTGCCGATGGAGTATAAAAGTCATTATGAGGCATATTTATGCTATGAACTGTTAAATTACTTGTAGTTACAAAGTTTTCAAGATTACATACGACGAGGATTATTAAAGAAAAAATATACTGACAAGCCATGGGCATTATTTGTAGCTTTTTGAAAATAGTCCTACACCATTCCCTACATGTGGCACTTACTATTATTCTAATTACTCTTCTTTGTAGTAGGAATATACTGTAACTATCTGTGGAATTTCCCCAGAATATTATTCCAAAACTCATTATCGAGTGAAAGTATACAAAGTATTAATAATGGAAACAATAACAATCACAGTTTTTAAATACTGACTGTAAGGGAGTAATACATTTTTAACAGTTCCTTTCTGACATCAAAAGCAAGCTGTGAGCACATCTGTTTACAAGAATTTCCACATACTCGTATCTGTTCCTCAAACGAAATAATGTGATAAAATTCTAAGGTAAACTATAGTGGCAAAACACAACATAGATCAACTAACTCTAGGAAAAGTGTAAATTTAAATACAACTAATAAAATACTGTGAAAATAACAGACAGGAACTTACATTATTGAGGGGATCTTTCGCACTAACTTGTGACTTCGTCTTCCTTGTTGCATACTCAAGACCACTATCTCTCAACGACTTTTGTGACACATCTCTCCACTTATTAATATTAATTTATCTGGATTCCTTTTTTAGATTTATTTAGCCGGTCAATATCTACCGAAGAAATCGTCACTGTCTTGCCGTCGTACTTTTTACGTAATAGATCAACCGAAACCGGATACACAGAGTTCAAGTACCCAGTATTCGTAAAGAGAACAAAGTCCCGTGCAATAACTCCCGATACGATGTAAACAACTGGATACGCTAGAAGTGACTAGTGACATAGATGGTTGTTTCAACTAAGAAATTGATAGTTGTAAGACTGATACAGATATTGAAAATCAATTTTTGTGACAGCTGTGTAAGACTATAAAGAGCATTATTCCAATAAAAATTCGATTTCGAAAAATTGTAACATAGATTGTTATTCGACCCAACGCTTCAATTGAAAGATCGAACAGAACTAAAGGGAAAAGTAACATGAAATAGATTCTCAATTTAAAAGTTCAGAAATTCAGGTTGAGTATAATACGAAATGGTTCGCCTGAAACCTCTCCTAGAAGAGATATGACAGTGAGACGAAGCGCTAACTAAAATGAAGACCCAACTCGAACCTACTAGGACATCAGGCTGATACTGCCTCATATAACTGTGATTGGGGTTCTGGCTGATATGGTCTATTTCACTTGACGATATGTGTCGGAGGAAAAACAATTGTTTGTATGCATCTGAAGTCTGATTAGTGTAATATGTATCTAATAGGAGATGTATGGAATGGAGTGGGGAAGAACTGGCCAACCTACCCCATTATCTCCTGGCCTAGATTATTTTATTGCGTTATTTTACGACGTTGTATCAACATCTAGGTTATTTAACGTCTGAATGATATGAAGGTGATAATGCCGGTGAAATGAGTCCGGGGTCCAGCACCGAAAGTTACCCAGCATTTGCTCGTATTGGGTTGAGGAAAAACCCCGGAAAAAACCTCAACCAGATAACTTGCCCCGACCGGGTTTCGAACCCGGGCCACCTGGTTTCGCAGCCAGACGCGCTGACCGTTACTCCACAGGTGTGGACTCCTGGCCTAGTTACATCATAATTGGTGCCATATTGATATCACTTCTGAGGTTCAGATCAGTCTTCAAACAGTTGACTAAACAACAACAACACTCCCTGATATTACACTATACTACCTGATACTAGGGATGAGGGGTTATTCGATAATAACCGGTTATTTAGAAATTAATTTAACCTGAAAGCAGTAACCTAATAAAATGAAACCGGTTAACCGGTTATTATTTTTTAACATTTTAAAGTCAGCAAATCAGTCAGGAAAACAAAATGAGAGGTTACTTGCAATAGAAATCAAAGAACAATTTGCAATCGACTATAAGCCAACAAGAAGATAGTTATAAGAACGTCATTAGATGCTGAAGATCATCAATGATAACCCTAAACAAAATATACAAAATAATAAGAGGTTATCAAATTGCATAGTTAACGTCTTCATTCACATTTGGGATTATAGTCGAGATAAATAAAAAACAACAGAAATTGCATAATTTTTACAATAATAATCTTCATTATGATTAATTTCGACGGGCAATCTATTCTTCTATAACCAATAAATACTGAAGTCAAAGTTTCTCGCCGGATGGACAGAGAACATCTAGAATAATGCCAATTCTTTAAGTCCACCTGTGAAAATGATCGCTATTACAAAGCATGAGATTTAATGTGACAATGACATAAAATATCAATAACCTATGCCATTTAAAAAAAGTTTCTCGCCGTTTAAAATGCTCCAATACCCGCAGATATATATTATATGTCAATCAGAGAAAGTCTGCCATTAAGATAGGCATATATTATTGAAATTGATGTGAAGTCGCATTTCATTATGCCACCCATGGACAGATGAAGGATGTAAAGCAGCAATCCATACCTCATCTAGGAATAGCCAACGAGACGACTTGTATACGGGTTTGATCACACAGAGCGCAAAATAATAAAAGGACATGTCCACTGATAGATAAACTTAAAATGCATTTGATTCGGTGTACATAAAAAACGGTCATTCAGTTATTAAGGAAAATAACCGGTTATCAGGTTAAACCGGCAAGCAACAATAACCGGTAATTAATCGGTTAACCGCATGAAAATAACCGGTTATTTTTGCCCACCCTCTCTTATACTATACTGTATTGATGGGCGACTCCTTAAGTCTCATGCTACGAGGAGACGAACGAAACAAATACATAAAAAAGAAAAGAAAGAGAACGAAAGAGGGTGGAGGGGGAATCAAGGATCGTGGGAAATAACAGCAACGCTTTGTAGGGTGAAGGATAAGAATGGGGGTGGTGAAGACACGACTTCTTTACTGAAAATCAAATGGAAATAATGAACTCTTGAGTCAGTAGAGTGTATTCTTTACAATCCTCTAAATCGGGAATAGCACTCTCTCACGTGTTGTAATCTCCGTGTTATTTTCCTTTGTTCGGAAACCATACCAAAGACAGCTATTGTCATCGACCTAATATGAACACATAAACCTTGAATTTAATGACGAGAGAGTTAACCAATCGACTATCAATAATGATTTATCGATAGCCCAGAACCAGACTGTTCCAAGTCCGTTTTACTATTTTTTTTCAGGAGAGCTATTTTAAGCTCCTGACATTCAAAGCTTCATGAAACAATTTGGAATAGCTTCATAGCAACTTTATGGAGAGGAATATTTATAATTTTGTTCGACTCATATATGCAGACAAGAACTGGAAGACAATGAAACACAGATTTCTTTCTTATAAAATGTTGGACTTAGAACAGTCTGGTTCTCAGCCATCGTTATAACATTGTATATTATGTAAGCCTGTGAAAAGTGGATCTGGCAAGGAATGTTAAAATTCAGATTGAGAGAAAACAAACAATTTGAAGTTTTAAACAGTGCTAATGAAAATAGAATACTATTAAAGAAATTAGAGAAATCAAAATTTTAATTCAGTTTTCAATCAGACAGACATATCATAATATGTTTAGTTAATATACTGAAGGGCAGAATAATTGGAACGAAAAGAAGATTGATACCAATATCAAAATGCATCAAAGACATGCTCAGTAGAATGAATAGCAACAACTGTGATGAAAAAAAAACAGAAGCTGCAAGACGAAGAACTTACAATTGATTGATTATTGTATTGTATTGTATTATATTATGTTATAAATATGTAAATTATAAAAAAATTCTTATTACACTTTTTTCAATAGTATATTATCATATGGTATTTATATTTGAGGAAATAGCAGTAGCATATCCAAGATTCTCATTCTAAAAAAAAAGCTATACGCATTTTAACAGGGTCTGCATATGACGCCCATTGCAGACCACTATTTATTCAAGAAAAAATTTAACTGTCATAAATTTATATATATATATATATATATATATATATTCCAATGTCTAATTAAAATTAAGAAAAACCTTAATATTTACCACCCTAAAACAGAAGTTCATCACTATAATACAAGGTACAATTCAGAGCCTAGAGTTAAATTAAGTACGTCCAAAAAATGGTTAAATTCTACTACTATAACAAAAGGCACATGGTGCAAGTTATATACCATTTAAATCAATTTTGTATAACTTGTTAATCAACCATCCATTCTATACTAGGCCTATTAGTGAATTTCTTGACTCCACTGTAAATGTATTCTAAATTTATAAGCTGCATTGCTCTGTATTATTACGATTATTATTAGTATTGGTTATTGTTGTTATTGTTATTATTATTATTATTATTATTATTATTATTATTATTATTATTATTATTATTATTACCAGTATTGTATTTCATTCTTTGTATTGTTGTATTCATATGTTTTTCATTATATAAGTCAAATATTTTATATCTCTTATAATTTAGTATATTTTATGTCTATTACAACAAACTATTGCTCATGACATTAATAAACGATAGATTGATTGATTTATTGATTGATATCCGGTGGCCATAATGAATTAGCTCGCCTCTCATTTGATCGTGCAATTGTGAAATTTTAACCACTTGAAATATACTCCACTGTCAAGCAACGATGGTGCCAGTATCTATTGAGTGAACAGGTGCAATAATCAAGAATCGTCTGACAGCATTTCTCCACATCAGACGAATCAAGCGCTTCTGTCCTCATTGTGCAAGATGACAAATTCGATGGCGGGCAGAGTGGTAATTCTGGAGGCAATTCTAAACCACCGCCTTCCCGCCTTTGTCTTGCTCGCTTATCTTTAGACTTCTTAACACGCGTTGTTATGTCCGTGTATCTCCTTCTGCTTACGTATGCCTACTTCACCAGTTCATGTGACTTTTTCGGATATCGCATAGATAGAGCCTAGAGTGACCAGGCGTCCCGGAAAACTGGGGTTGTTCCGGTTTTTCAGCCATCTTCCCGGTATCCAGAAAATACCACTTCGGGATACAGAATTCTCTCGATTTCTTGCGATATCATTAGGAGAAAAAATTGTATAGGTGCATGCACTGCTAGCACAATTTATTTTAAAACTTTCTATAGTTAAAAACGTTAAAAGTGTTACAATAAAAAAAAGATAATGTACCGGTACCTTTTTTTTTAAATTGCGACACTTTTAATGTTTTGAACTATGGAAAGTTTTAAATTTGTAATCAAATGTTAAAGTGAAGGTAACAACCAATGAATCACCATTTATTTTCATAATCGTGTAAGTTATCCATTTTTCAGCCTCGAGGGCAGTCAAATTGCATTATCGTTGTTTGTAACTTTATACTTGTAGATAGGTTTTTGCAATTTATTCCAACTAACAATACAAATACTGAGAGGATATTCTTCTATATGGACAGAGGAACCAATCAGTTTGGAAATGGGAATATTGGAAGCAATATTATAAGTTTTGTATAATTACAATCTTTCGTGTGCGGAATTTTATCAGTTAGTGTCATAGGACAGATAAATTTTGAAGATATGTGTGAGCAATAACAAATACAAGCACAGATCCAATTCTGCGCATACATGGAACGCCTGATACAAAGATATAATGCGTAGTAACTAATAGGGTACTTTAACCATCAATTGTATTTTCCATGACGCATGATTGATGAAAAAAATCCCTCTTTTTTAATTAGAAATTCTGGTCACCCTAATAGAGCTTCATCCCACGATGAATTACCTCAGTCCTCTGTAACTCAAACATACGAACTCCGAACTGATGGGAATCTTTGTTTTGGGCTTGTGCACAGATCTCGTAGTGCGCCACTTAACTAACGTCTCTATATCTCTCTTTGCTGGTGGGCCTCTGAACCCGGAACGTTATCAACAAAACTTTCGAGAGTTTCCAGTTCTGACATACGCCTCCATAATAGGCACTCTTTTCTCAATCGAGCGCGTCAACTCGCACAATGCAGACTAACATTTGACTCGAATTATGTGGAGAAATGCTGACAGAAGACTCGATCATTGTACCTGTTTACTGACTCAATTCGATACTAGCGCCACTGCTGCCAGAGACTGTCGATTATTACATACATACAATACATACATACATACATACATACATACATACGTGTTCAGCCCATGTGCAGGTCTTTCACTGCAAACACAGCATTTTCCAATATTTCATATTTTCTGCCTTCCTCTTAGTCTCCGCATGTGATCCACATATCTTAAAGTCATCTATCATCTGTTATCTTCTTCTGCCTCGAACTCTTCTCCCGGTTACCATTCCTTCCAGTGCATCTTTCAATAGGCAGTTTCTTCTCAGTCAGTGACCCAACAAATTCCTTTTTCTCTTTCTGATCAGTTTCAGCATAATTCTTTCTTCACTCACTATTTCCAACACAACTCAATTTCTTATTCTGTCGGTCCACTTCACACGCTCCATTATTCTCCATATACACATTTCAAATGCTTCTATTCGTTTCTCTTCATTTCGTCGTAATGTCCATACAATGTCACAAAACACTTCACTAGTCTCTTCCTTAGTTCTTTTTTCAGAGGCTCACAGAAGATGCTCCTTTTTCTATTAAACGCTTCCTATGCCATTGCTATCCTCCTTTTGACTTCCTAGCGACAGCTCATGTTACTGCGTATATTGCATCCCAAGTATTAGAAGCTGTTCTCTTGCTCTATTGTCTCATTTAGAATTCGCAAGTTTACCTTCTTTATTTTTCTTGCGACAACCATGGTCTTCGTCTAGTTTGCATTTATCTTCATTCCATACTGCTCACAGCTGTCATTAGCTCCTGTAGCATATCCCTTAGTAACGTCTGCTCTTCGGCTAACAACGCTATAACATCAGCAAATCTTCCTTGGCGCTAGGGGAACTTCATTTAAGTTAACCAAAACCATTCTCCTTTCTCTTCTCCTTTCTCTTAAATTTTTTAACGAGGACATTAACAAAATTTGTCTAATGGTATTGAGAGATTCATTATCCACTTGTATAATACGATGTAATTTTTTTTACCTCATTTCATTACTCTTCAATGTATTTTCATCTCATATTTCTCCGAAATCAAATTGTACTTTATTTTTAAATTTAACATTGTTCCATATTCTCTCCGCAATCATATTGCATTTTTAATTTAACCTCTGATTTGTATTCTGGATCCTAGTGGTCAGCCGTAGATTTCGGCCAGATGTCCCAAATTGTGGAATTTGTGTATATTATATTACATTACATTATATTATATTATATTATATTATATCATATCATATCATATCATATCATATCATATCATATCATATCATATCATATCATATCATATTATATTATATTATATTATATTATATTATATTATATTATATTATATTGTATTAACGAAATACAAATATTGCCGACTGTATTGTACGTAAGTCTGCGTTGAAAGTTCAATATGTTGGAATAACCATTATACCAATTTTATCATGTGTGACAGTGCGATATTCTATGACCTATGTTGTGAAAAGCAGAAATCCAACGTAACTAAGACAACTCACGAAGTATGTAAAGCTAGGCCTAATAATCCCGAAATATGTCTCAAGTTAAAACTTATTAGGAATAAAAAAAATTCCTCCACTGACAATTATTGTCAGCTGTGTTGAAAGTCGCGCTGACTCTGTCACGAGATTCCCGGCATTGTTCGTCTTACTCCAATGTTAAGTTGAGATATAATTTCAATTTCAGTTCTTTGCCAAGCTTAAAAATGGTGTCATTATAAGCTTTGTAACATTTTAAGAGTGTATAATGATAGCAATAATATAATATAATATAATATAATATAATATAATATAAAAAAGCACAGTAGTTACTGTTTAAGCCTGATTTTTAAATTGGAATAATGTGACTGAAAGAAATATTGGTTGTTATTCTAGTGAATTAACATAACAACGTGAAGAATCTGAGAACCACTTTATTTGGCCAATATTGACGACGAACAGGTAAAGCTGTTAGGCTTTGAAATAATAGTGTAATATAATAGCTTAACGTCAAACATCAGGTAACACGACGTCATACATTAAATGTGTGTAGTCGTTAATTGCTGCAGTGGTACGTGCCATTAGTGCTCTGTCAGCACTTGAACGTTCTAACACCTGACATATGACGCAGCGCTGTCAATTACGGAAAACACATTAACGCGATATCTATACACCTATTTAGTATCTCCTATATTACTCCGTTCTTACAATATATATAAAAATATTGATTTTTGGAATCAACAGCTTATCACATACTTTATCTTCTCCGTAGTTTCTCATCGCTTTAGGTTACATTTTATGTATGCATACAGTATGTATCAGATATCAATCAGATACATCTGTAGAGAAGTTTTCTCTATCATACAGGCTTTGAAACATCTGATGAATTTCCTTCTTACTAAATTAAAATAAATCCTAGTACATACCCTTGTGATCCCTCACTTTGACTACTGTGACGTTTTATTATAGTGACTTAAGTGCTGAACTTTCTCGAAAACTTTAACGCATAAAAAATGTCTGCATCCGTTGTATTTTCAATATTCACCGACATACATATCTCGTAATATTTTCTACGACTCCCCTAGCTCAGCCTGCTAGATAGACGTTTGGTACATTCTCTTTGCTTTTATATCGAATTATACATGATTCCACACCAAACTACCTTGCCTCTCGGTTTACTCTCCTAGCCTCACATCATAATCGTAATATACGTTCACAGCACAAGCTGTTACTATCAATACCACGTGATCAGATATCTCTGTATTCAAGTTCTTTCTCAATAGCCATGGCCTGCTCCTGGAATTCGCTTCCCCTGGACATCTGGGGTAATCTTAGTCCTCAGTCCTTTAAAATTAGGTTCTTTATACATACGTTTAATACCTACACAAAATTAGTTTTTCGCAAGCAGAATTTTTAATATGTAGTTATTACTTTACTGTTTCCATTAAATTTGATTTTAGATATCTATCATTGTTTGAATATAATCCATACTGATTATGTAAATTGAATTTTTTCTTTAATTTTGTCATTGTATTCATATGTATTCATTATTTTGTCCTAAGTTACTTGTAGGCTATACTGTATGTATTATCTTGTGTATGCTTTCACCCTAGTTGGGTGGAAGAGAAAGTCTGATTGTCTTAACTCTGTCAGGGAGAATAACACTATTACTGCCACTGCCACTACATCTACCACTACCACTACCACTACCACTACCTCTACCACTACCACTATCACTATCACTAACACTACCACTACCACTATCACTAATACAAAGTAGCTATATTAGCCACACTTGTTCAGTTGGTCAAAGATTAGACGTTCACAAGCCTGTTAAAAAGACAGTCCGTTGATGTGAACAGATCGGG
Organism: Periplaneta americana; assembly: GCF_040183065.1. Taxonomy (NCBI): domain Eukaryota; kingdom Metazoa; phylum Arthropoda; class Insecta; order Blattodea; family Blattidae; genus Periplaneta; species Periplaneta americana. Next base: position 135,699,706 of record NC_091121.1, on the reverse strand, counting down.
TAGCAGAAGAAATGTATTGTTAATGTTTAAGCATTATATTAATATCCATATGTGAAAATGATCAGAAAGAGAAAAAAAAAGAAACTGCCTACTGAAGAATTTAGTGTTTTAGTTGGGCCGGAACCATTCCGGTAAATAAAAATGTATACTTGTCGGAAATGTGAAGAGTGTATTTCGCGTTTCCTAAATTGATAAGACCGGTGGTGGTGAACGGAAGTTCAGGGCAGAAGAATATAAATTATTTTATCAGATGATAGACAATATTAAGATACATGGATCATATGCGGAGACTAAGAGGAAGGCCGAAAATAGAAAAAAATTGGGGAATACGGGATTTGCAGTTAAAGACCTGCCCTGCCTATAATTGAATGAAGCTGTCAAGCCAAAAACCATATGTGGTATTCATGTTTTGGTTAAATATGTCATTTAAACTGGTAAATCATTACGCTGCTTTGGGGAATAAAATGAAAAATTCCAGTAAAAATATTGTTTCTATAATGGATACCCATACTACGATCGGACTGTGTAAAATGAGATATAGTTCCGATTTTTGCCAGCATTGGTTTGGCTTTTAATATTAATTTAATAGTCTCTAGAAAGTATACTTTCAGATGGAGCTCTTTCTATGTTATTTGGATGTGGTGTTGACAATGTGGTCATCATGCCAGCATTTCATGACACCTAGCTGTATTGAATCTGATGATTGAAGAATAACACTTCGTGCGCCATCTAACAAAATATTGCAGAACGAAATTCTGTAAGTCTTAGAAAGCCAGTTTGGAATGGATCTTTATTGAGTGTTTACTAGAAATATATTCACTAGTGACTTGAGTGTTTACTAGAAATATATTCACTAGTGACTTAAGTCTTTGGCCCTGTTAACCCATTTTGTAATTATATTGTTGTGAATGTCCATTGAGTGTATTACTAATTTTTATCCCCTTTGATTACATCACTAATTAAATTGTTGTATTCGTAATTACATTCATTAGGCAACTAGTTAGGTAATGACACTGCAATTATCTACCTGGTTACGTAATGTGGAGATAAGTCCTATTTCAGTCTGTTTTCTTCCTACAGCCTTTCTGCTGTACAGTATTTTGAATTCTTCACCTACTTTATCTTCCCTCAATCCCATTTTCGAATACTATGCAATACTGTCCACCTTAGTCTTGTTTACAAATATTCTCGGTTACAATCTACTCATCCATCTATACTATCATTGTTTTCTTTAATTACTATTATCCCTAATTTTGTTTATCTTAAACACTTTTTCCTCTGACTAATATTCAATAACTTTTCTAATTTCACATCTACATTACCGTACTATACAGGGTGTAATGGGTATAAGTAACATTATTTGAACTGATGATTATTCATGTTATAAGGAAGAAAAAATGCCCTAACAATTTTTTTCTAATTGCAATATTTACCTAATTATTAAATTTTAAATTAATAGACATTTTGCAACGTTGCTGGATGGGAAGGAGGGAGTTTAGAAGTACACAGTACAGCTCAAGCGAGGAGGAGGGGGTTTAGAATTACACAGTACAGCTGAAGCGGAGAGCAGGGGGTTTAGAAATACACTACAGCTCAAGCGCGTGCAGACATACCGGTACAAAACACATGCTCTGTACTAATGTACTAGATGTACTAATAATGTTATTTACACAAAACAAGCAGCAAATACAACTTTCAGTCTCATTAATAGCACGTTATGTTAAACTTACATTTAATGTAACAATACTGCTCCATTTTCTAATTGTACGTCTAAAGAATAAACAATAATGGTTTTCATCACAAAATCACACGAACTTTTTTTCTGATGCAACATTTTAATCTCTCCCGCTTCCGTAAAGCAATATCATTTTTAAACCAATTTGTGGTTGTGTGATTGTCGAAACGGGGTAAGACACTTCTAGTTTCTAATAATCGTTAAGAAACTGCTACAAAAGTTCGCCGATTAGGTAACTTTCTTTGAGGAAAACGTTAACAGTACATTTTTCTTGCCTCACTTGAATTACGACGACTTTCTCCATAAATTAATAACATAGGATATTCCTAAACTTTGAATGACATTATAAGTTGTTTATCGAATACCATGTACTGAACTGCCATCCGCTTGGAAGTAGAGCTATGGACAGGGAGCTTGAACTCAGCTGACTCGTACTTATGTCTACGCAGAGTACTGCCTGATAAACGTTGCCACGTCTCTCACGCCAGAATATTAACAAATTTAAACATGCATTTTTATTTAATTTCACGAAAATGTAATAGAACATACAAATATTTATTTAAACTAATATTAACTCTTTGCTAGATATGTCTACTGATGTAATTGTTTTCGTAATTTTACTAACGATATATGTAGTATAACGCAAATAAAATAAAATAAGTTTTTTTTTTCTGGGAAAACTATGAAGTTTTTACCCTATGATGTATGGTCAATTTTGATCCTGTAGACCGTCCCCGACGACTGTGAAGACGACACCACTTATACCCCTTACACTCTGTATTATTTATCTAATTTATTATTAAAGATTTTATTAATTTGTCCTACATAATAATATCTGTAATATTGACAATTAATATTTGAGGAGAAAAATTCGCTGCGGCGCCGGGGATCGAACCCGGGTCCTTAGAAACATTGAAGGAGGAGAGTTCGGTCCGGTGCTGTGGATTGAATTCGGCGTAGCTCAGTGGTCAGAGCGCGTGATACGTAGAACCAAGGACCCCAGTTCGATCCCCGGCGCCGGAGCGAATTTTTCTCCTCAAATATTACTTGTCAATATTACAGATATTATGTTATAGGACAAATTAATAAAATCTTTAATATTCTTATAGCTAGCAGTGCCTATTTCTGTACAGATTATTGTGCACTTAACTGCGGAATCCCGGCCAAACAGTCACTCAGTTGAGTGCGCCCCTTGTATAATGGCAGTTGACTTGGACATAAAACGTCAACGTACATGCCTAACTTGGAGTCAGGCCACAAAGGGAAACATTGAAGGAGGAGAGTTCGGTCCGATGCTGTGGATTGAATTCGGTGTAGCTCAGTGGTCAGAGCGCTTAGTGCGTAGAACCAAGGACCCGGGTTCGATCCCCGGCGCCGGAGCGAATATTTCTCCCCAAATATTAATCATTTATTATTGCAATGTTCTACTGTTTGTAATATTTCCTTGCTATTATTTAATCAATTCATACGTCACTTTTTCACTTTAGAAACTAATAATAATACAATCACCTCTCCACAAAATACATGTTCAATATAATACAATTACTTTTACTTAAAAAAAAAACATTTTTTTATCAAAGTAGATAAAGCGTTGGACGATTTACTTATCGTAATTTCATAGTACAATGCTCGACTGGTTATCAAACGAAGCCAATTCAATCTCATATTGTAATATGAAAAGTTACGATACTCTTATCTTAAATAACTATTATTTACTGCGCAGTGTATGTACAGTGCACACGCACCATAGCACTTTTACTTATGCAAGTTTGTTCTCAAATAAGTACGTTTTGTTCAATGTCCTTCGTGACACTAATTCATGAATTTAAAATGTCGTGTGTTAGTAGAAGCTCGTTAACCAAGCATTTTTTGCAGTGCCAACGAAAGTGGATCGATTCTTACTTCTTTGCATAAGTAAACGGAAAGCCTCTTGATTAAAACTCTCAGAAATCAATGTCGTATGATTGGATACAATTTTAAACGACATTATGATATAAATCATGCAGTGAAGTTGGCCGGCCACTAGGTTCAACTACGCAGAGATAAACTGAACAATGAACAAATATTTTAAATGTTCGCAATCAGTGTTTATGATAGTAAGGGTTATGTTACTGTCTGTTACATCGTTGCTAAAAACTGCCAAAATATGAAAACTACTTTCTGATAGAGAATTTGTAAACGAGTGCCGTGTTTCAGCGGTGGAAGTTACAAGTCTTAAGGGAACTAGGTAGTGATTATGGTTCAAAAATCCGATTTTTTATTTTGTGTTTTAAAAAAAGTCCAAAACTTGCTCTTTAAAACAATATAAATATTGTGGGGGTAGTTCTGCAGATACGCCCTTTAAATAGCCTCTTGAAATTTGACGGTGCATGTAATTCGTACATCCTTCTTTTTTTTTTTTAATGCAGTTTTCCATAAGTTGACATTTTTCAAACTTAATCAGTTTACATAAAATTTTTATAGTGTTTTTTGCAGCCTGTTTTCTACTTAGTAGACCTACGAGTTTAAGAATATCACACATATAACACGAGAAAAAAATATATGCATTGAAAAAAATGGCAAAGAAATGTGAAACAAAGTTCAATATTTTTCTCTTTCACTGGGGGTGAAATATTGAATCAAATATTGCTTTAGAACTTACAATATACATTACTAGATAATTAAAAAAATACAAGTTATATAAGTGAAAATTGTAGCTAGTAATGTGCACCTGAAGAATGAGGTACACTTAGCAAAGTGGGAAAACAGGTTATCAGTTAGGGCCTTTCTTTTGCATTTGGATAAGAAACTAATTAGTTGTCTTTTATACCACTGAATTCAGAATGAGTGATTATATAAGCATGAAAAATTGTTATTTTAATCTGAGTACTAAAAGCCTAGAAATATTGCACTAAACTTTTGTACTGAAATTTTTAATCGCACAGGCATCACTGCCCAGTTCCCTTAAGAAAACAGACGCCATAGAAAATAAGTTTGTATCGACCGACTGTTACTAGGGAAGTGAAGGAAGGAGCATTTAACGTTGAGGAGTCGCGGAGACGAAAGCTGCACGTATGCACATTTTACTCATTAGCAGACTGCGGCGCAGGTACCGAAACGCAATAAGTTACGAACGCACTGACCATTGTGTTGTGTAGATCGAGGGGAATGGGAGAGTGAGAGTGCAATTACTCCTTGCCGCAACATGAAAATATTGAGTCTCATAAGGACAGAAAATAAATGTTCACGTTTACAAATATAATATACAGAGTGTTTCATAATTCCTATTACAAACTTCTGGGGGTTGTAGAGGGGACTAAGTAGATAAAGTTTTGATTAGGAACCCATGTGCGGAAATGTATCGTTTCGATGCAAAATAAGATTGAAGATCGATTCGATTTAAACTCCACCTTCACAGTACGCAAACAAAATGGAACGAGGGCGACTTCTGCAGTCCCCTGATATAGTGTATCATCTGTTTACAACCAGTTCTACGGAGTTTTATCCATTCTACACGCATTTCTGTATTCGCCCAATGGCCTACTTGCTACATACCCTGCCCATCTCAAACATCTGGATGTAATATTCCTAATTATGTTAGGTGAATAAAATGGGTACAGTTCTGCATTATGCAACTGCCTCCATTCCTTTGTAACTTCACACATCTTAGCTCCAGATATTTCTCTAAGTAACTTATTCTCGAACACTCTTAACCTCTGTTCCTGTCTCAAAGTGATAGTCCAAGTATCACAAACCTGCAGCACAACGTATGTATCACGAACGTTTTCCGTATCGCCTCACTCCATCACATACCATTTTTGTAAAAATACAACAAACTTATTTTGCATCGAAACGATACATTTCCGGACATGGATTCCCAATCAAATCTGTATCTACTTAGTCTCCTCTACAACCCCTAGAAGTTTGTAATAGGAATTATGAAACACCCTGTATACAGTGCATTTCTAGTACAAAAAATTACTGCCTAACAATATATGATTCAATTTACATTATATTGTACAAGTTTTAAGAATATAAAACAATCATTTGTGTGTGAGCAGAAAAGAAAAAATATACAGTACTTACGTAAAACAATACATTCCTGCACAATTCAATGCATCGAATTACAACGTACCAAAAGAAAACTTTTTTCCAGAAACGCTTTTAAATATTGTTGAAAGGGATGTTGGCATGTATCAACTTTACACACAAACCTCGATGAAATTCAGATTTTGATGTTGAAGTCCAGTTTTGACTGTGTAATTGGATATTTTCCATGTACCCTTTGCTATTACATTGCTTTTGAAAGAATCGAGTTCTATCTGTCCTCATACTTTTTAATAATTTGCAAAATTCAGTAATAAGAAAATATTCCTTTCCGCACTTCTCTAAAGTTCGTTCTGAAGGGATTGCTTGGTGCTCTTAATTTTCGACATGGTCCTCAGTAGTGTGAATTATAAACCATCGAAATTAACACTAACACAAATATGCATGTATAAATAATAAAATAAATGAAAAGAAATAAAATATACTTGTTTTCTCACAGGATCTCAAGTAAATGCGGTGATTGCAAGGACCCACGCCAAGCAGAATTAGAAAGGCGGAAATGTAATTTCTTACGAAACCACCTGAAGGGTTGAGAGCCATAGTGGGCCAAGCGCCATTTATTAAAAACGAAGAAAGTAAGGATTAAAGTTAAGTGAATACCATAGTTTAATGAAGATTGACTTATCATTTAGTTTTAATGTATATACTTAATATTACTTGCTATAGAGTATGTTTCCATTGAATTATGGTAATAACTTTATTTTAACCCTTATTTTCTACGGTTTTAGTAAATGGCGCTTTGTGCACCATGGTTCTGAACCCTTCAACCGTACTCTCACAATGCTAACCCACCCCATGGGTGATGACATCATGTATACGCCGTGCGTTCCAAACTTCAGTCTCGAGAATCGGTGACCCTAGGCCGCGGTGTGCTCATTAGTATTGGACGAATGCACGGAGTTAACTAATACAACTCAGTCAGTTATAAAATTATATTCGTGAGATCAAGGAGGACGTTGAAGTCGTTTCAATAACTACTGGCCTTACATCCCTTGACTGGAACGGAATTTCTGAAAGCGACTCTTATTAAATATCATTTCAGTTTGTGAAATGTCGCAGGGTTGACGACAAATGAAGCTTCGTCTGTGATTAAAATAAACGGGGATTTACAGCATTAAAAAATACGAGTAATATCTAGCTGACATACCGACATACCATTCATTAAGATAATATTTGTGCTAAAACTCTCAGTTTTGATAACATAATGGAAGTTATCACAGACGTTATGAATTTCATCCCTGTAAGGGGTTTGAATCATCGACAGATTCAAAACTTCTTACAAAGGGAATGAGATGCTGTTATTACCATATTATTTACATGTGACGTGCTTTTGCTAAGCTCTACAAAAGTTATTTTGAGGATTTTTAGTTAGCCTATAAGTTGTCATATACGTATATATTCATTACAACAAAATGCAGGCAATACCAGAGTTTAACGATTCGAAGTGGATAGTCGACTTTTCTTTCGTAACGGACTTCTTCTTTCTCATATTAATCTAAATTTGTAGTTTCAACCGAAACATTAATTGAGGGGTTAGCTGGAAGAAGGACGTAATTCGAATTACGGCGTTTATCCGTAAAATGGCTACATGCGTTCTTTGGCGGCGAGTCTACCAACCAACACAATCTTATGTCTCTACTCCCAATAGATTGCCATAGAGAGGTAATATTGAATTGCGTTCGTCTTCTATCTCACTACTGTGTGTTCGAGGACCGGCGAAGGTAACTGCAAGGGTGTTCGCGTTGTCTAACGAATGTTCTGATCTATCCTATCTTTCGCCTAATGAAAGCGAATATAACCTTTCTGATCTTGAAAGTTTCAGTGAAAATGAATTACATAGGAAAAGATAGGAAACGGAAACGGTTTAACAAATTAAGAGAGAATAATCTAGCAAGAAGAAAGGAAGATGTTTTGGAAAGAGTGAATGAAGAAAGAATGATGCTGAAACTGATCAGGAAAAGGAAAATAAATTGTCTGGGTCACTGGTTGAGAAGAAACTGCCTTCTGAAGGATGCCCTGGAAGGAATGGTGAACGTGAGAAGAGTTCGGGACAGAAGAAGATATGAGATGATAGAAGACATTAAGATATATGGATCATATGAGGAGACAAAGAAGAAGGCAGAAAATAGGAAAGAACTGGAGAATACTGGGTTTGCAGTAAAAGATGTGCCCATGGGCATGAATCATTGAATCTAGAAAACGATGTCGAAATTAGGACAAAGCTTACAGAAGTAAGTCAGGAAAAACTGTGAAAGATATATAGTATTACTATTTATGTTTGTCAATGGAGAATGAATATAGACGTATGAAATGTTATGAAATATTAGATCCAGGCTAACAGTCAGTCATTAAGGAACAACCATATTTCTGACAGGTTAGTAGCAAAACATTTAAGCCATTTGCTGCCAGACGAAATATGAGATGTCTACAGAGGGAAAGCCATTTTCCATTGAGGATTTTGGAAAAGTGGAATAAAAAACCAACAGGATACATTTCTTATGGAATATTTAGATAGGAGGACCATTAAGCAACGTCAAACAACTGTAAAACCACAGCACCGAGAATGTTCTTGGGTATACGGTATCATGACTGAGAAGAATTTTTATGCAAGTCCTTTATTCTGTCATTGTTTAAAATATCTAAGAAACGAGTGATAACTGTACAAAATATAGTGAAACTAGGTGATACTGTAATGACAGATATGAGAGGAAAATACTCCAATAGGCCTCACAAGATTCTAGATGTTATTTCTGTTAGGTTATTAGATCACTTAAAGTGATATAGTGTTTCTAAGCGTATATCCTAGGTACTTTCAGTTAAAATGATAACTTAAAATAAGTGAGATTATTATTTTTAATGTTGTGATAACAATTTAGTAAAAGATGATACTGTATATATACAGTATTATATATATTTTATAGAACATGCATTGTAATTATATTCTTTATTGTAGTATCGACCTATATCTAGCCTTTCCTATAGGACAGGAATATTAGAAATATAGAAAAGTAAACATAATTGCAGTATTTTCAACCTTCTTCTATGGATTTTTTTTATTTAACTAGGTTATTTTACGACGCTTTACCAACAGCTTAGGTTATTTAGCGTCTGAATGAGATGAAGGTGATAATGCCGGTGAAATGATTCCGGGGTCCAGCATCGTAAGTTACCCAGCATTTGCTTATATTGGGTTGAGGGAAAACCCCGGAAAAAACCTCAACCAGGTAACTTGCCCCAACCGGGAATCGAACCCGGGCCACCTGGTTTCGCGGCCAGACGCGCTAACCCCTTCTATGGAAGAAGGGCGTATTTAAAAAAATTGAATGCTTCGTTCTCGTACAATATTTAACTTTTGTATACATGTAACTCTCATCTAAATCAAATTGTTGGATTCTTTGTAAGTTCATGCATATGTATATACACTTTTTGCTGGTTGAGTGGAAGAGAAGGCCTTACGGCCTTAACTCTGCCAGCTAAAATAAATCATTATTATTATTATTATTATTATTATTATTATTATTATTATTATTATTATATTTAAACATTAACTATGGAACTCATTGTAATTACAAGAGAACATATTACCCTACAATATATGAAGGGTTCAGAGCCATAGTGGGCCAAGAGCCATTTATTAAAAACGGAGAAAGCAATGGTTAGAGTTAAGTGAATATCATAGTTTAATCCAGATTGACATATCATTCAGTTTTAATGTGTATACTTTATATTACTTGTTATATGTTTCCATTGAATTATGGTAATAACTTCATTTTAACACTTGTTTTCTGTGGTTTTAGTAAATGGCGCTTGGCCCACTATGGTTCAGAACCTTTTATATATGAATAGCGTCGTATTCCAGCAAGAGATGCAGGGTACAGATAGTTTTTGTTGATTATCTCAAAATTATGTTTTCTGAGTTACGCCCTTCTTCCAGCTAACCCCTCAATTGTTACATGTCTTGTTTCTTTCATTCTAACTTTGACCGTTTAACCTACATCTTGGTCTTACAAATTAGTACCCGTAACAGAGGGATAATTCCTTTGGATCACACACGAGATGTAGACAATGGAAGGCTTCCTTGGTGAGGAATCAGATCGAAGAAGAGACCAGCTCCTAAAGACAACACAATCACATATGTAGACAACGAACAGAACGTTCTGGTTAGATGAAAATTACGGATCCGGGTTTCAACCCTGGCCTACCGAATGCGAGTCCGAGACGTTAACCGCCTGGAACACATCGCTCGATCCATATGTTGTTTAATCACGATGAATTTACTACACTTCAAGTTCAAATTTCAGGACCATAACTTGAGTCGTACAAATACAAAGTTGAAACTTCAGTATGCAGAATACGCTCCTCAATATATGACTGCAATAACTCACCTCCTGACAGAGTTATAAAAGAAATTGGAAGATTTACGCGCTGAAGAGAGGATCCTGACCGTGATGACTATATTCTTTTCTGTGAATGAGATGGCGATCGCAGGGGACATCCGAACAGAAATCATTGATCTTCACTATAATTCGGATCTGAAAATAAATATTTATGAAGTGTTTCTCCAAGAATTTTACGATAAAAACGAGTATGTAAAAAGTAAAATATTGTAAATTGTATGTACAGCAAGAATCATCTATTTGGCGGCATTGTATGAAAAGAATACATAATTTCCAGTATGATTTCAAAATGACCCATAACAAAAAATGAAAGAATTACTGATTACCATCTGACAACCGCCTCCGACCAGTTACATGATGTGAAGTTCCATACTTTCAATTGAAACTCTGGGCCGAATAACGGTTTATGTTACAATCTGCTAACTGTGCAGGAGGAACAAAAAAGTGCTGCAGCGTAATTCCGCTCATAAATTTATTATCGGATGGGCAACATAGACCGTTATTCCACCAATATGTTTTGTACACTAAGCGAAGTATACGATTGTATGTTATTGAAAGTCATATTACACATCGTAGAAGTTTGTAACATTTTTAACTCCACAGAAATGCTACTAGGGAATACAGACAATAAACAGTTTTATGCAATCAGAATATTATGAAATATACAAAATCAATAAAAAATTAAATTATGAACAAATTTTTTTAAATGCTATATATTAATAGGAATTAATGCCATGTCATTTATTAAAATTACACTCAATGTCATATTATGAATAAAATAATAACACTATTATTAGAAAATAACTGCAGCATTGAGATGTAGGGACACCATTAAATTAATGACAGTTGTAACAATAACTAATGAATGAAGAAAAGTAAAAATTACAGTTGAGAAATTTTTAGAGGATCAAATTTGAACCCGTGTCCCGAATATTCAGTATCCATCCTAAGAAATAGCTTATCAGTTAAGTATACATTTTATTAATAATGAAGACAATAACAATCACAGGTTTTAAAGGCTAATTGTAAGAGAGTAATAGTCCACACCTGTGGAGTAACGGTCAGCGCGTCTGGCCGCGAAACCAGGTGGCCCGGGTTCGAATCCCGGTCGGGGCAAGTTACCTGGTTGAGGTTTTTTCCGGGGTTTTCCCACAACCCAATACGAGCAAATGTTGGGTAACTTTCGGTGCTGGACCCCGGACTCATTTCACCGGCATTATCACCTTCATTTCATTCAGACGCTAAATAACCTAGATGTTGATACAGCGTCGTAAAATAACCCAATAAAATAAAATAAAACAATAAAAGAGAGTAATACATTTTAAACAGCTTCTTGGTGACATCAAGAGCAAGCTGTGAGCATGTCTTACAAGAATTTGCACAAATCTGTTCCTGAAACGAAATACGTACCTAGATAACATTCTAAGATAAACTATAGTGGCAAAACACAATGTACACTAACTAACACTTGGTAAAGTGTAAATTAAAATACAACTAAGAAAATACTGCGAAAATAACAGGAACTTACATTACTTGGGGGATTTTTTCGCACTAACTTGCGACTTCGTCTTCCTTGTTGTAGCCTATACTCAAGACCACTATCTCTCAGCGACTTTATTGACACATCTTTCCACTTATTAATATTAATTTGTCTGGATCCTTTTCTTTTTATTTTTTTATTTTTATTTTATTTATTTATTTATTTATTTATTTTTTTTTGCCGGTCAATATCTACCGCAGAAATTGTCACTTTGTCGCAGTCGTCCATTTTACGTAATAGATCAACCGAAACCTGATATACAGAGTTCAAGTACCTAGTATTCGTAAAGAGAACAAACTCCCGTGCAATAACTCCCGATACGATTTAAGCAACTGGATACGTTAGAAGTCACTAGTGACAGACTGTTGTTCCAACCAAGAAATTCATGGTTGTAACTCGTGTAGAAGCCCCTCTGATACAGATATTGAAAAACAATTTTTGTGAGAGCTGTGTAAGACTATACAAAGCATTATTTCATTAAAAATCGATTTCGAAAAATTGAAACATAGACCGTTATTCGGCCAAACGCTTCATATATTAATACAATTTAAATAAAATCAATTGTGTGAATAACTAGGTATTTTCAAACTTGTCATTATTATTGCATTTGTTATCTCTCTTTCAAAAGATCCTTATATTCTTAATAATTAAGCTTTACATAAAGCCAGAAGTCCTATATGAATCGAGTGATGGTAATATAGGCCTATTTTAAAATTGGCATGCCGCCTGAAAAAGTATTAAATACCTCTTGTCTTAGGTAGAAGTCTGCGGTCAAAACGATCCAACAACATTCAAATCCCACACTGAATTTGTATAGTATTATGCCTAGCAAATTCAAGCGTGAGCTTAAGGTAAATTGTACTTTCATATTTAGAACTCTCGATGAAGCAAATTTAAAAGTGAATCCATGTCGAAATTATGTAAGTCGAATATTAAATTCATTTTGTTTATAGGCAAAGGTAATTAGGTTATATGAAATCTTTCAAGAAAATTATCTTTAACGATATACTCTATAACATATGTCGGCATTTTGTGACTCGCGAGCCAGCCCTGGAAAACGAAGCAAGTGAAGCGGAGTAGTAGAGGTTATACCCCCACCCCCTTACAACGAACATTATCGCTTGTGAACCTGGCTTCACAGCATCATGTTATTAACAAGACCTTTGAAAAATATACGGTGACGTGAATTTCGGCCAGAATATCTATCCATGTAAAAGATTTATCAATTATTAATATAATTATGTTAAAACTTATAACTTCGTTTTCTGTAATCTCACAATTATACATTGATAAAGATAATGATAATGATATAACTTTCACCCATTATAATTCACCAAGAAGAACTACGGAGCAAAACAACAAATATGAAGAATGTTATGGAGTTGGTTGTTGACACCATAAACCAAATAAAATCGAACTCATTAAAACATCGGCAATTTCGAAAACTCCTACATGAATGCCAGATTTGCTATAAATATTATAGAGCTGTAAGATGGGTTAGCCGTGGAAAATATATTTCGTCGGTTTTTTGACACGCAGAAAATAATTTCTGCTTTTATGAAGGAAAAGATGCAGTAATATATTTCCACATACAAATAAATTTTAAGTACTGGTAATTGTAGCCTACGTTTCAAATATATTTCGCTGACCTAGGATTTCAATATGTTAATAAATAGTTAACTGTTAATTGAACATAGAAATTCCCTAGTTAGTACTAAAATTGGCTCTTAGATTTGGCATTCCTTGCCAAAATATCAGTACACCACAACAAATTAAATCGATAGCTTGAGGGCATAATAAAAAAATAGGTCATATGTACGACAGCATCAATTATTTTCTTTTACTTATAGACGTATGGAAGCGAAATTTATCAGAAAAGGACATTTTTAATTTTCTTTGCTTACACATTTAGCAATACTGTAGGCAAGATATAAAATTACTGGTCCTTGACCTCTACATTGGACTCTTGAATGAACTACAAATTTATAGATTTTCCTAACAAAATATTCTTGAATTTAAAACAATTGAAACTGATTTTTAATTGCATGGAAATCCTTTTGCATATAAATAATGAAATGAAGTATGAATTACAAGAGGCAATTGTGTATATCTTAAACTACATATTTTTGGGAACTCAATATAAAGATCTGGAAGATGTTAATATTTTCAAATTGCTACAAAATTAAAATACGCTAACCTGAGATATTTTTAGTTGGTTATTTAACGACGCAGTATCACCTATTAGGTTATTTAGCGTCGATGAGATTGGTGATAGCGAGATGATATTTGGCGAGATGAGGCAGAGGATTCGCCATAGATTACCTGGAATTGACCTTACGGTTGGGGAAAACCTCGGAAAAAACCCAAACAGGTAATCAGCCCAAGCGGGATCGAACCCGCGTCTGAGCGCAACTTCAGACCGGAATAGTTTTATTTTGCCTGGCAGAGTTAAGGCCATAAGGCCTTCTCTTCCACTCAACCGGTTTCAATAATATAGGCTAACATTGGTAGTTTCGTGGCAGTGGTTATTTCGTGATACTTTTTCTTTGCTCTTTTGTGAACTAACCAATGGTGTTACGAGATCCAAATTTCCGCCAAGGGATTGCATATGTTGTCCAGTTTCCAGAAACAGACAGCTACGCTTTGTGTGACTATTGTAGTTGCTTCAGTGAGCTTTTATGTTTGGAGAGAGCAAGTTTGCGTCGACTTCTCTCGCATACAAATTTTGTGGATGTTTGTAATTACATTACAGGCTTATTACTAAAGGTAAGCATATGATATTTGGTACAAAGATTTATTGTATCTTCATGAAATTTTAGGAAATGTTTTTGGAATTTTAAATACATCTGTAGTCGCCATATAGGCTTAGCTTTACTGACAGAAATCTTAGCTGTTTGAGTCGAAATTTTGTTGAGCATTAATTGTTACAATTTTTAAAATAGTATAACATGTATTACAATAGGAATTTTAGAAATCTGAAGACAAGATGTGATAACAAAAAGAAAACGGAGACGCAATGGGTTCAGTCTAGCTTCTGTTTCAATTGTTATCATGCTAAGTGTCAATGATAAGTTCTAGATGACTTACTTGCAAGAATTGTGACAGAAGATGGAACATGGCTCCACCATTTTGGACAGACAGAGACAGAGGCAGACAATGGAGTGGCATCATGCAAATTCACCAAAGAAATAGAAATTCAAAAGTACACCTTCGGCAGGAAACGTTATGGCTACTGTGTTTTTCGATTCAGAAGGACTTTTGCTTATGGACATCATGCCACACGGAACCACCATTAATTCTGACGGGTATGTTGCAACTCTCAAGAAACTTCAAGGTCGACTGAGTCGTGTTTGACGACATCGGGAGAAGCAGGATGTTCTGCTATTGCACGACAACGCACAGCCATATGTCAGTCACAACACCACAGACCAGATCAGAAAATTCGGATAGACAACACCGAAACAACCGCCTTACATTCCTGAACTGGTACCGTGCGATTACCATCTCTTTGGTAAACTGAAGGATCCCTTCGCGGAACGAGGTTAGAAGATGACTTCCTTGTGCACGCTGCTAAAGAGTGGCTCAGAAGTGTTGGTCCAGACTTTTACCGTGCTGGTCTACAGGCCCTCGTTCCTAGGTTACGTAAGGTAGTTGAAAGGGACAGGGATTATGTGGAAAAGTGACATTTTGTTCCTTAAGGATGCATCTACATTCTGCGAAAATAGCAAAGCTGTAGGATAAAAATATAATTTTTAAACAAACGTTATGCATTACTTTTGGAGTTACGCTAGTAATATAGGCTATAGTAAAGTCCGTAATAATAGTGTTCACCCTTTCAGGGCAAAGAAGATCCCTTTTCGATTTCAATTTTTACTTTGATTTCATTCTTATAATGTGTTGATATGTATTTCCATGTTTTCTTGCTATGAATATTAGACGGAATTACTATGTTTGAAGTCTTGTAACAATAAATGAGAATTTCATTTGACTTTAATTAATTTTTCCACAATTCTTCTACCTCTCACGAAATTATCAATGTAATATCACGAAATTACCAAGGTTATCACGAAATAACCAACCTTTCAGCTTAAGTTGTAAAAGTGGTTTTTGGCACATATTCAAGAACGTATCCCATCTTTTATGTCTCCAGATGTGTACAGCAAGTTATCGTCTTTTAGATGAAAAATCGGAAAAGGATATATTTACTCATTTGCATTTTAAATTAGTTTTCATGAAATTATCACGAAATTACCAATATTTACCCTACATGAAATGCAAAATTATGTGATAGACTACAAAACAAAGCGATCTGCCTGGGCAGATCTAGATACGCCTGGATTTCGACTTGTACCTGTAACATATGCAAAAGTGTTATGGTGCTCTCTAGTTTGCTTTACACGCCTACACACTCTTTTAAATTCTAGTAGGCCTATAACCAAATTGAGAAATTTTTCGCCTTTCTATACGTACTAAGTTACAGCAGTAAGTGCGCAACATTTTCACTTCATTTTGCGTTGTTCTATTGTGCGTAGTTCCCAACACACAGCTATAACATGCGGCTTTGTATGCTGAAATAATTTACAGAGTAAATGGAAGCTTTCTGATAAAAGAGAATACCAAGTATTTGCCTTCCATATTCATTACGGGCAGCAGCGTATAGTGATATTAAAAATAAATTCATCATATGCTAAAAGTTCAAAATAAAAACATGACTGAAGCTTTAAAATAAATAGCAAAATTCTTACAGCCCTACTATACTGTAAGTTCCTGAAATGTCATCTCTGTATACGAGTCGCTTTCCTGTTTTTTTTTTCCGGGTTATGTATTCAGTTAGACGTCATACTAGTAGGCCTAATTAGAAAATTGTTGGAAGCGTTACCCGCTACCGACTAAAATTTCTATTATTTTTTTTTTGTGCTGTATGGTTTTTTTTAAGAGGATTCGGTGTTTTTCCACTTTTAAAGTAGAAATATTTGCATTTCTCCAATCTTTGTTTCATAGATTTCCTTGAAATCCTTTTCCCCTTATAATTTCTAAACAATTATTTATATTTTCTTTCATCTGCTGCATATGATATAATCATCTTCTGCACTGTTGAATTTTATAATAATAATAATAATAATAATAATAATAATAATAATAATAATAATAATAATAGTAATAATAATAATAACCCACATTGTTCGTCAATATTGTTGATTAGTGCTGGCTAAAAGCAGTTTCTTACATGTAGAAAAAAGTAAAAAATTTAGTCAACTGTTCGAAGACAGGTCTGAACCTCACAAGTGATACCAATAGTGCACCACTCATAAGGCAATTAGGCCAGGAGATGATGGAATAGGGTGGCTAATTCCTTTACCCCTCCATTGCATATATCGCTGATTAGCTATATGTTACACTAATCAGACTTCAGATGCATACAAACTTATTGTTCTTCCTCTGATACACTGGCACCAGAAAGTATTGACATACTCAATGTTTTCTCTTTAAGATCTGAATAAAAGTCAAGTTTAAGAAAATATAATTTTTATTCCCTAATGTAATGTGAAACTAAAAATATTTTACAGAAATGACAACAAAAATAAGACTAAATAATTATTTACAAAAGAAAATTCATTTACTGATTTCAAAATAAGTAGGCTATTGACACATTATACTAATGCATATAATAATCTCTGTAATGCATTTTTAATAACCTGTATGCAAGCCATTATGACGGATGACAGCTTCCAGACGCCTCGGCATTGAATGAACCAAATTTCTCGTCGTTCCAGGGGAAATTATGGAAGCCATTAGAACGGATGACAGCTTCCAGACGCCTCGGCATTGAATGAACCAAATTTCTCGTCGTTCCAGGGGAAATTATGGAAGCCATTAGAACGGATGACAGCTTCCAGACGCCTCGGCATTGAATGAACCAAATTTCTCGTCGTTCCAGGGGAAATTATGGAAGCCATTAGGACGGATGACAGCTTCCAGACGCCTCGGCATTGAATGAACCAAATTTCTCGTCGTTCCAGGGGAAATTTCAGATCACACATCCAAGAAACCTCTTAAACTCTTCCTTATTAGATGGGCTGCTCTTGGTCTTTTTTCTTCCAAGGTACTCCCGCAAATAAACAATAGGATTCAAATCTGGTCTCTGTAGTGAAGTAAGAAGTTTTCTGGAGCCATTATATAGTAGCCACTCCCTTGTTTCTATAACAGTGTGTTTGGGGTCGTTATCTTGTTGGAAACGGAAGATCTAATCCATGACGAGTTTGTGTACACTGTTGGACAAAATATCCCGCAGCACACCAATAAATTCGTACTGGTCAATTTCTTCATCATTGAAGGGCAGATGTCTGACTCGTGAATGCCATGCACCTCCAAGCCATAACATACCGACCTCCATGTTTTATTATTGGAACTGTATGTTGTTGCTGTAATTCTGTGTTAGGTTTTCGCCAACTCTTTCTTCCGTCCTTCAGAACTGAACAAGTTGAACTTCGACTCGTCTGAGAATATGACAGTGTCCCAGAATTCCAATGGCTTTTCACAATATTCCTTGGTAAACTCAAGGTGTTTCTTCCTGTTTACCTCAGAAATATATGAGTTTTTCTGGAAGGTCTGCCATGAATATCAGCACTATTCAAGATATTCCGTACTGTTTGAACACTTACCGTGTTGTTAGATGTTGTTGCGATGTCAGCAGCTAAAGAGGCAGCACTTTTTGTAGGTTTATTTTGAACTAAACGTATAATGGTTCTTTTCTCTCGATGTGTAAGTTTTCACGAGCGACTAGATCTTTGCTTGTTTCGTGTGAGTTCTTGTCCTCTGTGTTTATGTATTACAGGTCTTACAGTAGAGAAGTTTATAGAAAATATTCTACCTATCTCTCTGCGACTTTTTCCTTGTGAGTGCAGTAACACAACTTTATCTCGAACAGAGGATGAATGTTCACCTTTCTTCGGTCAACTGTCGACAGTATTGAGCACTACCACACCACACTTACGACTGACTGGTAAACAACCCTTAGAGAAGGTACAGAAACATGACCTTGTGTTTAAAGCAGTTAAATGACAGAAACGTACGATAATGGCACTGTGCCAATAATTTTTTGGTTATCCTAATACTGTATTTTAATTTCTAGAAAGTTTTGTTATCGTGTGATGAAATAATTTCGTTATTAAAATCGTTTAACTGCCTTATCTTTGCATCAACTGCATTTTCAATTGTCTTAAATTGAACCCAGTACTGCAACAAAATGGGGTGTGCTAATAATTTTTGGAGCCAGTGTACATATCGTCAAGTGAGATATATAGCCTGATAATAGATGTAGACCTCAGCCAGAACCTCAATCATAACTTATAAGATTCTAATATTAATTATCATCAACATTATCATAATTTTTCACTTTCAAGTATTAGATACTTGTGGATCCATTTTGATCTCAAGCGAGCGAATCTTAGATCTTCCCAAATTTCGGCGTCCTCTTGGAACATATTCTACGGCTGAATTTGTTTTGGCCATCTACCAGGATTCATCCTCTCCACATGTTATTTGTACTGACGCCTATACTTGTTGTTATATTGAACAATAGGATTAATTTGCAGTTCCTCCAGAATTTCATCATTTTTCCGCTGTTCTCCTCATGAATCTCATCTCTGATGCTCATACTCTTCTCGTAAGCTTCCTAACAGTCCACGCCTCACTGACATAGGATAAAAATTGGTCGTGCAAATCTTTTATATCCACGAATTTTTGTATGTCTTTGAACTTGAGAGGGTTTAAGTACATTACTAATTATATTAATTATATAATAGTAAATAATAAATTACAACACTATGAAATTGAAATAAAATAATTTCGAATATAGTTTTGCGATGACCAAATATTTATTTGTGTATCCGCTTTGCACCCAAATATGAAAGGAGAAAATTTCATAAAATTAAATAATATATCCTGAAATAACGTAGTTATATAAGAGTAACAAAGTTTTTTTATATCATAGTAAATTTTTAAATTACAATATTATGCCCTTTATTACCTAGCTGTAGAATTCATAAAATATAATGCCTTTTTTTTTAACGTGTTACGTTATGTATTTTTTGCACATAATCAAGTATATTATGGTGAATTAATATAAAGAATTAAAATATAACTATGGTTTGTGCAGCCGAAGATGCAATGTGGTACGCTGACTTGGCATAAGTAAATACATTTATGATATTTGTATTTTGCAGGTGTAATTTATTCGATCATGAGAACCCCGCTTCAGTAACATCATGTGAATTCATTCTTGGTTTGACAGCATATCGTAATGCGAAATGTCTGATATTATGCAGAGGGCTTGAATATTGAAACCTGGATAATCTTTCACTGCAGGGAATATGTATTTAAATCTTAACTATTTTAACAAATTTAGCAATTACAATCGGAACTCACATGTGCTCATAATTTCATTAACAGGAATCGGGCTTACATAATTCAATACGTACATAAAGTACGTATACATTTTCATTAAAAGAGAAAAATTAAAATGATTTAAATAATTTGTAGTGTAAATTAACCTATATGACGAATAAAAAGTACAAATATAAATTCGTTAACAGTGATCGGGCTTACATATTTCAATACATACATAACATACGTATATATTTTCATTAAAACAGAAAAATAAAAAAGATATAGGAAGTAATTTATAGTGCAAGTTAACCTATATGACGAGTCAAGATACAAATATAAATTGAATAGATATAAAATCATGAGATACTTACTTACAAATGGCTTTTAAAGAACCCGCAGGTTCATTACCGCTCTCATATAAGCCCGTCATCGGTCCCTATCATGTGCAAGATTAATCCAGTCTCTATCATCATATCTCACCTCCCTAAAATCCATTTTCATGTTATCCTCCAATCTACGTCTCGGCCTCCCCAAAGGTCTTTTTCCGTCCTGCCTCCCAACTAACATTCTATATGCATTTCTGGATTCGCCCATGCGTGCTACATGCCCTGCCCATCTCAAACGTCTGCATTTACTTATTCCTAATTATGTCAGGTGAAGAATACAATGCGTGCAGTTCTGCGTTGTGTAACTTTCTCCATTCTCCTCTAACTTTATCCCTCTTAGCCCCAAATATTTTCCTAAGAACCTTATTCTCAAACACCCTTAATCTCTGTTCCTCTTTCAAAGTGAGAGTCCAAGTTTCACAACCATACAGAACAACCGGTAATTTAACTGTTTTAATATTTCGATAACTGTAATTAAACCATATTACGTCTGAGCAGCAACTCTGAGTACGGAAATGTCAGTTCTGTGACGTCTCCCTGTCTACACTTCAAAAGCATTTTTATCGTCATTTAGCAAATTAAAAGAGTGAAACACAATATTTGACAGGATTAAATATTAGCATACGCCTGTCATTTATTGGTTTATTACAAAAGATAGTCATTGAATTGTGTCTTAAATGCTCTAAATATTATTTAAATCAGTCCCTAACAGTTAATGTCAGTTCTGTGACACATACTATAAGCGATATAAATATCCAATGGATGACTGCAAAAGCCCAGAAGAGCTCTTCAGCTCTGGCACCTCTATTACCAGTCGGTTCTGAGATATTTAAATTCTGTAAAATATGTAAAATTGTCATGTAGGTTTATGTTAACAATCAGATCTGAGGGCGTGCATATTCAACATAATCTTGAACCCAGTAATCAATATGAGAGTTAAGGGATACCAAATTGAAAATTGGTTTTTGTCAGTTCAGTGACTGCCAGTTCTGCGACGTCACAGAATTTCAGTTTTGTAGACATTATTATAGAAATTGTGGAATAAAATATAATTCTCTTTTAAATAATCGTGGCCATTTATGTAATACTGAGCTACATAACAATAATATACAGAAAAAAAGTAAATTTTTTAAATATCTGTGAAACGTATCTCATTTTGTCAAATTTTGTGAATTTTAGCCGTATATGTTTGTAGAATTCAGTACGCTCTATCTCGACGAAATCTTTGTCATCAATATGAAAAGAGCGGGATTATTTCTATAGAAAATAGCTCAATTTGTTCGCTACGTATGAAATTCGATTTTTATTATTCCCTGACGTTATTGATCACCAGTCATCCCTGTGCTTGAATCTCATATCTTTAAACATTATCGTCTGTCGGTACTTGATTTTTATCTATTTCTTTAGGAAAGCTAATAATTCAGCAATCGTAAAGCTTTCTAATATCCTATTTAAATTCCAAACAGCGTCTCCGCCTTCACTGCAATTTTCCCACATCTTTCCTCCATCTTAATACAGGCATATTAATCAGAAAGCAATGCACATTACTTAGACAAAATATATTAGGCCTTTCTTAAGCATACAATAACCGGAGAAGTGTTTATACTGTTGCACATTTTTAATACACCATAAAGACACACAAAAGTATTCTCCGTCTTATATTCAGGTACTACTACATTCATGTACAGCGTGTACAGTAGCTTAATGAAGAGAAGATCAGAAGAATTACGAGAGAAAGAAGAGTATAAGGTCATTCGGTATCCCGTGAAACCTACCTGCGCATGAGGGGAAGAAAAAGTGGACTGAGAATTGATTGACATGCCATGTTCACATCTTAAAATAAATAAAATAAAATAAAATAAAAGAACAAAAATAGGAGCATCAAAATGAATACGTTTTTAGTTACAGAGTTGATGAAATACAATTTAGTGTTAAATAAGACTTTTTGTGTCAAGAAATGATAAACATAACGGAGAAGAATGTTATTGATATATTAAAAATAAAAATAATATTCTGTAAAAGTTATATTTAAAGGAAGATTATATCTTAGAGACGAAAAGCAATTTTTTGCAATCGGTATTTGAAAGTGGTTAATAACTGAGAGCCTGTTTATACATTATTATATACTATTTACAAAGTAAGTACGCTATAGTATTATGAAATAAAAGGAAAACCTGCGTTACAATACACAACACTGTACATAATAGTGTAAATTATGTTTGATTGTGTAAATCTACATTCTTTATCATAGTGAAAATACCGCAGTTGAAATGTCGTATTCTAGTGTACCCTACATAGTCTAAATAATATATGAATTATAAATATTAATGTAATAAATTGTTAAAGTGGTCAATGTTTTGTTCCATGTAATTTTACCGACAATAGCCGCGTAAGCAGACAGAAGTGCTTCACTTGCTGGATGCACGCACTTCGTCCATTGCAGTAAAAACTCCAGTAACGCTTAATCTTGTACCCACCTGGGACAAAATACGGTTCCTACGTATAACAAGATATGGTGCTTATGAAAAAAAAAGATAAATCTACCTTTCTCCTGGGATTGAATCCGGATCCGTTGAATTTTTAGTTATAAACTGTCTATTCGCCAAACTGAGACAAGGTCAATCCTACTAGAGAGGACAACTTATCTTGCCGTAAATGTTTACATTAATGCAGGTGGCCGAGTATCGTTGTAAGGTGACCATCTATCCTGTATATTACGAGGTAGTTCCGTATTTTAGATTATTGTTCCATATATTTGACAGATGCGAAAGAAACGCGTATATGTTCCGTATTTTACTTTGTGCCAAGTAAAAGTTCCCTATCTTAGATATTACATGGTGTGAATCATTGAAAGATCTGTATTTTAAAATAATTCTCTATCAAGTTTTCAGTCACTAGGAAAGTGCGTCAATGTGATTCAAATATTTTTGAGAATGCAAGTTCTGATTCATAGCTCTTCTTCATCCATTTGTAGGCATCAACTTTTCATAAAAGTGTACTTAAAGTAGATAGAGCCACAAAATATTACCATGGTTGAAAAGTGTAAGATTGAAATTTGTAGAGAAAAAGGAAAAAAGTTTCTACTATTGAGTCCTACTCTAAGATGCGTTAAAAATTACAAGAAGAGGGAAGCGTTTGTGAAATTTCTACACTGCCACTGTTAGCCTGGATCAAATGCTCCGACAGAAAAGATGTTTTATTTCATGAACTATTTTTGAGACACGGACGAAACATGAATTAAAGTAGAAACTTTCAGATACATAATAATAACAAGTTGTAATTATGATATAACGAACGTGAAATTCTATGAGTAGGCCAACATAAACAGGGACAACTTGTCAAGGACATTCATTTTGCTCAAAAATGTGGCCAATACAGCACAAGAATAGTTATGTCGGCGAGTCTGTAATTATAATCACAATCATCCACAACAAGGTGGATCAGAGGTCAGTTTCGGCGGGTACACAAGATTATCCCTCCATCTTCTTCTCTGACGCCCCAAATCACTCTTCCCGAATTGCCTATATAACATAATTTGTTTTGTCAAACGTTCTGGGCCCATTCGTGAAATGTGATCTTTCCATTTTTTCTTTGTCACTAAACATTTCTTTTAAATTAAAAATGTTTTATACTTCCCTTATTTTGAGGTTGCTGACTTCATCTTGTCGTGTTTACTATTCCTAGAAGTTTCATTTCTGTCGACACTATCTTTCTTTTTCCCGGTGTATTTATTTATTTCCCAATTCTCTGACCCGTAAGCCGGTATTGGCACTGCCATAGTCTTATAAAACTTAAATTTGTGTGTCTTTTCGTGCTTTTCTTGTCAAACACCGTTTTATTGTTCCGCACATCTGATAAAATATTAATTTTCTTATTTTCATTCGATTTATATTACTTCATTAGTGATTATCAGACAGCGTATTTCTGTTCCCAAACGTACAGCGGATCGAGTAGTTTCTTCTGGTACATCTATTACGTCACATGAATACATAAGGGTAGAATTGCAAGCAAGTACGCGTAGACTTTGAATCACAGTACAATCACAGTCTAGTACAGGGGTCGTCAGCGCAGAGCACTCTAGGACTAGCGTCTCTGCAGAGAACACAGTGCTCCATGGATGAATTCGTAGCTGCTAGAGGGTAGGTATTCTCTTTACCTCTTCCTGCTGCACACGGGACGGCTCCGTTTACCCTTTGCACATTTGAGCGAGTGCTGACGACCACTGGTCTAGTATATAAAGTCACGAAGCTTGAGTTTGTGAGGGTACTAGGAAAAATAGACTGTGCAGGTACAATTTTGCATTGTCTTTAATGAGGCGATAGTAGCGATCCTAGTGGTTAGCAACTATCTATGGATGCATACTTACTATGTATTGAGCTTCGTGGCTGTATATACTAGACTGTGGTACAATACAGGCGCTCCATCATCAATGTTGTCTATGTAAAACACAAAGTTATGACTATATCGTGATCTCATTTTAATACCGAGTAGGTTGCGTTTCATTCAGGCTTTTGTGTCAATATTATTTTAATTTATCAGTCTATGTTATAACATTGTATTTTATTTTGATCTCTATTCTTTTCAATAATTTTGTAAGTGAGCTCGTCTCTGATCACAAGTTTGTCCCATTCCTCTGTCACTAGAATTTAATTTAGGCCTAATTTAATTTAACTTCATTTGTAAATTATTAATAAGTATTTAATGAATTTCAATCTTAAGACATATCAACTTGCAAATGTTTATAAACATTTGCAAGTTGGTATGTCTTAAGATTGAAATTCATTAAATACTTATTAATAATTTACCAGGCATATTGATATATAAAATGAATTGTAAATTCATTTGTAAAGTATACACTTTCTGACAGCAATATATCTTTATTACTTCCTTCTTTTCTTTGTTTCAAAATAATGCCTCCAGCAAGATCTACGTTACAGTCGGTTATATCAGAATTTGGGAAGAACTATTTCAGCATAAGAAATTAAAACATGCTCTGTAAAGGATGTAAAGTAGAACTGAGAGTGCAAAAACGCACTGGTGTCAAAATTTTATGTGACGTTCGTAAAAGATTTCCATTTCATAACTTCAGAATATACGCCTATGTTTTTGTTCACCGTAACGGAGTTGATTTTGTTAAATTAATTAATTGTATATATTATATATAACGTATATACAGTTAATGTGTATCATGTTTACTATTACTTTTTATAATACATATTGTATATAGGCCTACTAGTTCAATATTATTATCGAACTAATTATATTTTCTGTCATATGTAGCACTAATATTTTGTACAGAGCTAGTTTCGCAGTGGTAATGCGTTTATATGGTTAAAAAGTAGCTGGACAGACCATTTCAATTTAGTAGCAATCCCACTTACAGTTGTCATGCTTCATTATTATTATTATGTACCGAACTAGGTTATAACTAAGTCAGCGGAAAAAAGTCAAATAAAAGTCATGTTTACGGTTCACAAGTACTGTACGCATAGACTATGGCATGAGGTCTGCATGAGTAGCTACAACACGGTACCGTCCGCAGAGAGCACCACGCGAACACCGAAAACACTGCGTTCTCAGCCAGTCCTCGTCCGTACGTGAACAGAGAATATTGAGATACATAAACGTATTATTCGTGTTCAGTGAAGTGACCTTAATGCCGAAGACAGATGTTACAAACATAGGGTGTACACTTTAACACAAGAATATGGTGTCCACATTTTTAGTAGTGATACTGGTGAAACAATTAAGTGTCGGTTATGTATGTGTGCATTAAGAAAAGATAACAAAACAATCTATAGAACATCAATGTAATACACAGAAACACATGAAAAATCTTGCTCTAGTTAGAAGAAAATAAAGGTTCAAGTTCAAATTCCGCCTCAAATATGAAATATGAGTTTTGCCAGGATTTGTGTCGAATGATAAGTTGCAGTATTCCATTCAAAACGTTGGACAATCCTCACTTTAAAGGGTTTATAGAAAAGTACATAAAATATGCCATTACAATAGTTATATTAACGTATAACCAATATTCAGTGGTTATTCCGTGTGTCAACCTACATTTTCTCCCGGCCTATACCTGCACCCGCCTCTAGTGTACCTGCTGTGCTTACGTAAACAACAACCCTCTGACGAGACAAATCAGTCGCGTTGTAGTTACCTTCACATCTGAATGACTTTTTTTTCCGCTGTCTAGTTATAACTTTCGTAGCGTCCTGACGTAAGCATTTATCGTCAGAATTCAACCCAAAAACTCCAGGATATACTAACCGATAACTTTCCTAACTTGGTCGGGAACGAAAATGCGCTGCCTAGTGATTAGTTACCTCTGAGGTTTTGACTAATATGTACAACTATTATCATAGTAGCCTACATCTCACTTGACAATAAGTGTCAGAATAAGAATAATTGTTTGTATGCATCTGAAATCTGATTAGTTTAATATGTAGCTAATCGGCGATGTATGCAGTGGATGGGGAATGGAATTGGCTACTCAACCTCATTATCTCCTGGTCTAGTTGCCTCATAGGTGGTGCCATGTTGGTATGACCTGTGAGGTTCAGACTGTCTTCTGACAGTTGACTAAACAAAAACAGTGAACAGTATCATATTATTTTATAGTCATAAATTAAAGCATTCCAACTAATTAGTTAATTGCAGTTATAATAAAAATATAAATCAATAATAAAGACATTAATAATGATAACTGATACAGGAGTAGCCTATCTTCGAGAGATAATGTTCCGTATTTGTGTTATGAGAAAATGATCACTTTGTGTATTAATGGCTCTAATATTTCAAGTACGACGTTGACACAACTCCTTTTACTCTCCGATAGTAGACTCGAGATCTATCAAAGGTATTGCAATACTAATGTGATTAATGTGATGACGTAAGGTCTCATACAAACAATATTTGCGAGGGACAACTTAGGATCCGTTAACACGGTACGGGAATTTTTCGAAACGGGCATTTATTCGAATCGATGGCTTGCGGACAAAAGCGTACGCATGGTTCTATTTTTCCCCCCATGCATAATGAAATTTAAGTTATACTGCTCAAAAAAATTAGCGGAACAGGTTTTTGTCTACTGTAAATTCTTGGCATAAGGCAGCCGTGGCGAAAATGTGATCGTGCGCAGAGCCACTGTGTAACCTGCAACGTGCATAGCACCAATGGAAGGAGGCGGACACCCGAAGGAGAAGTGAAGCAACTGTATGACTTATTAACGGATTTTCATTTTCCTTACGTCAAGCACTTAAATATAATTTTATACAGTATAAGGTTACA
Organism: Periplaneta americana; assembly: GCF_040183065.1. Taxonomy (NCBI): domain Eukaryota; kingdom Metazoa; phylum Arthropoda; class Insecta; order Blattodea; family Blattidae; genus Periplaneta; species Periplaneta americana. The sequence continues at coordinate 135,671,881 of NC_091121.1, read as the reverse complement.
AACTAATGTTTAATACGTGTAACGAAGAAGAAATGAATAAGAAAACATAGGACACATTATCACAACATAAAATTAACTATCTTCAGAATGTCTCTGCGACAGAGATCCAAAATCAGGAATTATGTCACTTACTGCCAGTCGTAGTTGAACACGAAGGTATTTGTCTGTCAGTCGTGATCTAAATTTGGTTTTTACTATTTTGATTGTTGAAAATAATTTTTCACATGGCTTCAACAGAGCAAGCGAAAGAACGAAGCTTCGGATATTTATTTTTTGGCAAGAATTGAAAAGTTCAACATTTGTCAAGTCCTTACATGTACTTTTCATTTAACATTACATTGCAAATATGTGAGTTTTAATTGAAGGTCTAATCGCCTTATTCGTACATCTGCTGAAAAAAGGATCGACGTACAGAGATAATAATAATAATAATAATAATAATAATAATAATAATAATAATAATAATAATAATAACTACACAACCTTTTAATGTTTCATGAGTAACATGTAGTATAATGCATTTTTATGTTATACAACCGTTTTCCTCGTAATACTTGTGGGCAAATCATACATTTAATATTCTCATCATATTGGCAGCAAAAAAATGCGTCTTCCGAGCCTACTTGAAACTATCGTTTTTGTAGAGGTACATGGTTTTGAGAGAGACATTGCGACGATACGCCACTCGCAGGTCAGAGAAAAATACAAATGGATCGGAGTTTGACTCCAGTGAGTGAGAGTGTGGGGGGTTGGAGGAGGTAGAAAGCAAGAGAAATGCATAGTTACCATTGCGAGCCACATGTGCACGTGAGTCACATTTTCGCCACGGCTGGCAAAAGGCAACTGATGTCCTGTAATGATATTATCACCTTTTGCGGTAACGTCTTTTCTATTCAAGAATCACGAAATGTGGTTTTCATCTTTATGGTAGTCCAAGGAAACCAGATAGTAATACATTCATGGTGAAAATCAACGTGATTTAGCTCAATCTTCTCCGTTTGATTATGGCCGTTTTAGAACATTTCGGATGCTATGGTCATTGTTGTGGTCTAATTAAGATTTTGTTGCAAAATAACTACAAAATGGTTGATATCGGGGAAGTTGAAATCGCACGAGCTGTCACCCTCATTCAGCAGACATGGACTTACAGTCATATTGCGAATGACCTCTGTTATTCTGTGTCAGTTGTGTATAGAGCTGTCAAACGTTATAGGGAGACAGGACAGTACTAAAGGAGACGTGGGCAAGGACGTAAACGAAAGAAACTATAAATGAGGACAGATTTCTAGTTCTTTCTGCTCTCCATCGGCATACATCAACTGCTATGGCCTGCAAAATGACCTTAGGTTAGTACATGGAGTCCACACCTGTGGAGTAACAGTTAGCGCGTCTGGCCGTGAAACCAGGTGGCCCGGGTTCGATCCCCTGTCAGGTCAAGTTACCTGGTTGAGGTTTTTTCCGGTGTTTTCTCTCAACCCAATATGAGCAAATGCTGGGTAACTTTCGGTGCTGGACCCTGGACTCATCTCACCGGCATTATCATCTTCATCACATTCAGACGCTAAATAACCTTGGATGCTGATAAAGCGTCGTAAAATAATCTACTAAAATAAAAATTTAAAAAGTACATGGAAAAGCAATAAGTGACCAGACGGTCAGGAACAGATTGCGGGAAGCTAAATTGAGAGCTCGGAGACCTCTACGTGCCCCTCGTTTGGAGGTTCATCACAAGCGAGCACGGTTAAGATGTGCTCAGGAACATGTAAATTGGCAACTTCGGCATTGGAGGCAAGTACTGTTCACAGACGAATCAAGGTTCTCCCTAACTTCATGTGATGGACGAGGACGTGTCTGGAGACGTCGTGGAGAGCGTCTCAATGAACATAACATTCTTGAAATTGGCAGATTTGGTCTGAGCCGTTATCAACTTAGAAACAAAAACTGTCGTTCCTGGCCGGCTAAATGCAATCGCTTATGCAGATAACATATTGCAACAACATGTTCTGACAGTAATGGAAGATATGGGTGCTGGATTTTTGTTGATGCATGACAACGCGAGACCCCACGTTGCCGCAGTTTCCATGAACTTTCTGAACGAGCACGAAATTTCTGTAATGGATTGGCCAGCGATGTCTCCAGATTTAAATCTTATCGAACATGTATGGGCTATGCTTGAAAGACGGATCCGCAGGCGTCATCAAAGCCCGCAGAACCTCGAAGAGCTTGTAATGACACTTAATGAAGAATGGATGCTTATACCCCGAATCAGCATTCGGCGACTTGTGAGAAGCATGTCTCGTAGTTGCCAAGCAGTAATTCAAGCTCATAGAGGCCACACGAAGTACTAAATCCATGTAGAGATCGTGAGGACACATGTTCGTTAGAATAAAGAAACAGATTGTTCACTTAGTTTTGTGCAGTATCGAGTAAGATGACCATTGTTGACCACAACTTAGTTGTAAGTCACAATGGAAAATAATTTTTTATTAAACATATAATTTGAAGTTCATGCTGTATCAAGGACAACTTCCTATGTTTTCATTGTTAAATAAAGCATTAATTTGAAATCTTGTTCCGCTAATTTTTTGAGCAGTACGTATACAGGATGGAACATAAGGTAGTAAATTAATTTTAGGATGTGATTCCTTAAAATATAACGAACAAAAAAGTCTAATATCATTTTGCTCGTTTTTGCGAGGTTTTCGAAAAAATACTTTTATGCCGACATTTCGGTCGCGAATTTTACGAATACTGTTTAAAATACGCTGTACGTCCAAGTGCACACTAATGCAATGTAAAAATCACAATAGCTGATCAGTTGCGAGTACTACGCAAACCGTCTGCCGTCTGGACAGCGATGCCAGGTTTTTAGACCTTCTATACGTGACTCGACAATCAATGTTTCCAGTGTTTCTTCAATCGATTAATTCGTTATCTGTGAATTATCTAATTAAAATACCGCTGCGACGTGAACATAACAAACGTTCTCTTCATTGTTATAAAAGAAATTAAACCGTATTTTAAACAGTATTCGTAAAATTCGCGTTCGAAATGTCGGCATAAAAGTATTATTTCTTCAGAAACCTCGCAAAAACGAGCAAAATGGTATTAGACTTTTTTGCTCATTATATTTTAAGAAATCACATCCTACAATTAACGTACTACCTTATGTTCCACCCTGTATATACGGGAAAAAATCGAATCGTGTGTACGCTTCTGTTCGCACGAAATCGATTTGAATAAATGCCTGTTTCGAGAAATTCCCGTACCGTGTGAACGGGCCCTAACTGTTATATAAAAAAAATCGTAATTACCTCAGTCCAGCGGCTGGGCTAATTCAGTGTCAGAATCAGATCTAGCTTCAGGAAGAAAACGTGACAAAACTACATAACTAACAAGCACGCTCCGTATGATTGGGTCAAGCATGATTCTGGAGGGAGACTTTCTACGCTTGGCTAGAACTATACTACCGTTTGAGGCGATCTTACCAGTGTCTTATAAAACCGTTTTCCTTAGAAGTAGGTGTGACACACTTGCTTCTGGGCTCCCTGTACTTGGTGTATGGGCGGCAAGCGCTCGGGGAGTCCAATCCCGTAACAAGTCGCAGACAGCGCCCTCCTTCCCGTCCCACTTCTTCATCCCCGTCTGTCTCTTCAGCATCAAGTTTTAAGTTGAACCGGAGTTTCCGGACGGTGATCGCCTCACAGCTACGTGCCCGGAGTTCCAGAGAAATTGCAGCGGATCCTTCCTCCACAATTTCAACACTCTTTGTTACATTCTTAACAGTTCGTTACCTTCAAACTTCGGCTTACAGTTTCGGTTTTCAGTCCTCTCTTTCTTAAAACATCGATTGCAGCTAAGACCAAAGGCCGTAACCACATTTTCCTCTGCGAAATTGCATAAAAGGCACTCGAAAATAGGTACAAAAAACAATACTTACAAAACTGAGGTTCGCAGTAGGTTCGATGATTCAGTTTTATTTCGTACAAACTTGCGAAAGATTGTTTATCCGCTTCTTTTTCATGTTCAAAAATATATCTTAATCAGAATCCTCAAAAAACATTCTCCCGATTACTTTAACGTGATTCACAGCATTCGTATGACTGAAATACAGGAAATCATCATCATCATCATCATCATCATCATCATCATCATCCAAACAAGTAAAAGGCCCAAGGCCAGTTACGGTCTCAATGAGTCATTCTCAGTCTACCTATTTTTTTGAACGGCATAAAAACCGCTTTCCTTGGGGACGATATTGAAGCATGGTTTTTGGAAGTCTATTACTATTCATTCGTTGAACATGGTTTTTCCACTGCAGCTGGTTCTTGTTTATAAACTGTGAGACTGGTTGTAATTGAAGTTTTTGCACGATATCCTCATTCCTTTTGCGGTCCAAGCGACTATATTCCAGTGTTGGTCTCATAAATTTCATTTCTCAGACTATTATTCTGTTGATATCCTTACTTCTCATTGCCCATGGTTCACTTCCATAACATAGTACAAGTCTAGCTGAGGTTTTATACAAACGTATTCTTGTGTGTCTCTGTACAAGGGGAAGCTTCATAATTTTGTTGATTATTCCCAAACTTTTGTTGTATTTGCAAATTTTAGAAGTTATATCTGTTTCACCAAAAATGTTAAATTATAGCCAAGAACGAAAATTAATTTACTCTATTTATTAATTTGTTGTATTTAATTAAATTTTGCTTGCAATCGAGTATTTTCCACGAAATAGCATGATTTTTCTTCAAGGATCTCTTTCCTTGGGGACGGTATTGAAGCATGGCTTTTGGAAGTCTATTACAATTCATTCGTTGGACATGGTTTTTCCACTGCAGCTGGTACTTGTTTATAAACTGTGAAACTGGTTGTAATTGAAGCTCTTGCATTATATCCTCATTTCTTTTGCGGTCGAAGCGACTGTATCCTAGACATCTGTATTCTAGTGTTGCTCTCATAAATTTCATTTCACATGCCGTTATTCTCTGATATCCATACTTCTTTCTCATTGTCCATGCTTTACATCCGTAACATAGTACAAGTCTAGCTAAGGTTTTATACAAACGTATTCTTGTTTGTCGCTGTACTAGGGAAGGCTTCATAATTTTGTTAATTATTCCCACTATTTTATTTTATTTGTAAATTTTAGTAGTTATATCTGTTTGACGAAAAATGTTAAATTATAGTTAAGAACGTAAAGTCATCACTACTTTTATTAATTTGTTGTTTAAGTAGGTCTAAATTTTACTTGCTACCGGGTAATTCCCACGAAATGCCATGTCATTTTTTCTTCAACTTTCATTTTCATGTTGTATTTTGTGCTGATCACATTTCGATTAAGCACTTAATACTGATGCTCATCTTCATTGTATTCAACTAGGGCTAACTCATCAGCAAAGAGTAGACTGTCAAACTCTAAATTTCGACTGACAGAGACTGAACTATGACGCGTCTGTTTCCAATCTTTAATGATTCTGTTCATATATGAAGAGTCCACTGCAAGAATGATGGATGTCACTTTCTTGTCGAAAATGAACCAAGACTGTCAATGCATAGCTTAAGACATATAGAATGTACATAGAGAGTTATATGGCATTAACACTGATAGTCATTGTCCAGTAATGATCGCAAAATCACAGTTAAGCTTTGAGCTCTAAGCATTTCAAACTTTCAATTGCTTCTCCTGCAAAATGTATTCCAAATGACATCCATCATTCTTGCAGTGGACTCTTCATATATGATGAAAAGTAATGGAGATAGATCACAGTATTGTCTCACTCCGCTACGAATTGAAGGGTTCAGAGCCATATCGGGCCAAGCACCATATACTAAATACGGAGAAAACAAGGGTTAAAATTGAATGATTACCATAATATAATGAAACATATAGCAAATAATATAAAGTATGTACATTAAAGCTAAATAATGCGACAATCTTCATTAAAATACTGTATTCACTTAACTTTAACCCTTGCTTTCTCCGTTTTTAATAAATGGCGTCTGGCCCATTATGGCTCTGAACCCTTCAATTTGTTGCCAATCTGAAAGTCTGTTGTTTGTTCTCATTGCTATCAAAGTTGTTTTGTAAATTTCATGAATGTTAATTAAAAGCTGCTGGAGGACATGATCATCTGCTAGCACCTGAAATAATATATTTCGAAAGCTTGTTTAAAATCAATAAAAGCAATGTGTGTCTCTTAGTTGAATTCTCTGTGCATTTCAATTAGCAAATTGAATGAAAAATATCATCACAGCAGGACCTGCCTTTACGAAAACCATTTTGTTCGTCTCCAAAGATACCTTCATAATGCTCCTATAATTTGTTTTTGAAAATATTTGTATATACAGAGTGTAACAGAAACTCACCGACAAACTGATAGATATGATAGGCCATGCAGAGAGGATAATTTTTTGTTAAAGAAAATACTCCTAAACACGTCGTTTATGAGTTATGCTCATGTATCAAGGTACGCACGCCACGTACCGTAACCAACTCGTACGTTGTTCATCTGCGTAGTAAGCCCTCACTCTGTCGTAGCAGTACGTACTGTAGGTTTAGTTTGTTGTTGTGAGGATTCACTCAACATGGAGTACGAGTTGTCTAAACTCACAAGCAAACGTTCTGATGGGGCAGATAAAAAAGTTAATTTTTTTTCTTCCACTATGTTAATAATGTCAAAAGAATTGCTTATACAAATTTTGGCCACTCGACCGCAATTACGAGAGCCGTAAAAAGAATAATAAGTTCGCTAGTGTGCTCTAACAAAAAAAAAACACATACAATCTCATTGGACAAATTTATTGGAACGGACACAGCAATTGTTGAGCTACTTTTCAACATATTCCCCATCGGAATTGAGACATTTGTCATATCATGGGATCGACAGAGAGAGGTGCAGACGCAGTCAAACGCTGGTTCCGATCTGAGGCGGCTGACTTCTACGACACAAAAATTGATCCCCTGGTATGACATGTCTCAATTTCTAGTGGGGGATATATTGGTATAAACGGTCCAGGGGAAAATCACTTTCTGGACGGTTTCGTAATTGCGGTTGAGTGGCCAAAATTTTGTATAAGCACTTCTTCTGACATTATTAACATGGTGGAAGAAAAAAAATAAATTTCTTATCTGCTCCCATCAGAACGTTTGCTGTCAGAGATATGATTGCATGTAACGGTGAGGCGAGGGGAAATAGAATAAAGGTTCGTCGCATGTACGAGCAGCGGTATCCTGGCAGGAGACATCAACACCACACTACCTTTGCTGCAATCCACACACGCCTTGGAGGAACGGAGAATCTCCGTCCTCGGCCCGTTGGCGGCGGCAGGCGTGATGTGAGGACACCGGATTTTGAGAACGTTGTGGTCGAGCGATTTAGTGAAGAACCTTCAACCAGCACGCGTGCTGTGGCTCGTGCTAAGGGGGTAAGTCACTAATCCATTTGAAGAGTATTGAGGGAGTACAACCTATACGTGTACCACCTTCAGAGGATGCAGGCAGTAGGACCAGAAGATTTTGTACCTCGTATGCAATTTGTATAGTGGTCTTTGCATCAGAGTGTTAATGATGCTGCCTTCCCCACACAGGTGTTATTCTCAGATGAGGCCTATTTTATGCGTGACGGATACTTCAATACTAGGAATAGTCACTTTTGGGATGACAATAATCCACATGCAATTGCTGTTCGCAATCACCAGCACAGATTTTCCGTCAACATCTGAGATGGAATTGTTGGTACTCATCTGCTGGGACCTGTAATTCTGTCAGGAAGGTTAACTGAAGTAGCTTATCTTCAGTTCCTGCAGACCACACTTTCGGACCTGCTGGACAGTGTATCGCTTGCTGTGCGCTGCAATCTCTGATTCCAACACACTTCAGTGTCGACACAAGAGCACAACTAACCGTCGACTATGGAGAACATTGGATTGGACGAGCAGGATTTGTTGCGTGGCCGAGGCGTTCTTTGGGGTGTGTCAAGAGTATCGTCTACGTAACTCTAGTTGCCACCAGAGCTCAGCTGATTGACCAAATAAACGCTGCGTTTCACAACGTCAAACAGAATTCTGCCATGCTCGACAGAGTTGGGCGATCGTTGCTGCGACGGTATGAAGCACGTAATGAGACACAGAGCCTACTGTTTGAACATTTATTGTGAGAACATGCCTTCCAATAAATCGTATTTCTGTACAATTGTTTGTATTCAATTTCAAACTTTACAGCACCTTCACCTGCGCTTAACTCATAAACGAAGTGATCCTCTCTGCATGGCCTATCATCCCTATCAGTTTGTCGGTGAGGTTTTGTTACACCCTGTATTTTGTATCTGGAGTTCAAAAGACATATTCCTCTCTAATTTTTCTTCAGTTTTGGATCCCCTTCTTTGTGAATGGGAATTATGACTGATTTAGTCCAGCTTTCTGGGATGTCTTGTCCATTCCAAAGCAGATTTAAGAATCTCAAAAATTTTATTAAAAATTCAGACTAGTATACTTGAATATGAAATACAGGTATAAAAATAATGTTGCTATTATTAATGTTACAAAAATATAGGTCTAATATTGTTTGTTTTTAGTCAACTGCCAAAGACAGGTTGGAACCTCATAAGTAACACCAATAAAGCATCACTCATGAGGCTATTAATCCAGGAGATAATGGGATAGGGCAGTTAGTTCCTTTTCCCCTCCATTGTATACATCGCTAATCAGACTAAAATCTAATGTAATATGTAGACCTGTAATAGTAGAGCGCTGGGGTTTTAAGCCAGGGAACACTGGTTCATAACCCTGTCTATCCACCCTGAATTTATAACTTGTGGGCGAGGCAACAAAGGGGTTCCCACATGACATTCCAACAATTCTCCATCATCATTACAACTCATTACAAATTCAATGTAGATCCACCGCCTGTTATGCACTCTGGATAGTCTCTGACAAACTAAGTGGTCTACGATTCTCAGCACTAACATCTACGAGCCACGTTCGTAAGGCAGAGATCAAGAAATCTGATCCAAATCGGTAGAACAATTTCTTCGAGGAAATATGTAAAACACATCTAATTATCTGAAATATCTACTGTAGGACGGAAAGTTGCAATTATAATTTGATGTAATATTTACATAAATAAATGGATAATTTATGTACATCTTAAGGTGTGAGATACACCACTGAGGTGTACTATGTGCTCTTTAGCTACTCACATATTATGTGAAAGAAAATACTACTAAAACAGCAATTCTGAGAGATTCTTTTCGTCAGTATGTCTATTATATTTAAGTTGGGCATAAGGAATGTAAAGGAAAAGAATATTTGTTTGAAAGAATACATGAAACTTGTTTTGTTCTTGCAACTTTTAATCAGATATATTGCTGGTGTTGCGTCTCATCGTGGCTAACGACAAAGACAGGCTACGGCACGACGTCACATTCTTAGTCATAACATGGCCAACATTAAACAAGTTTATTTATAAATGCACTTTAACATGAGTTCAATACAGCAATTCCTTTGTTTTTTAGAACATTGAACATTTATTTATATTAGGCGATTGCCAAGATGACTATGACTAGACCATGATAACCACGAGACTCCGATTCGTGCCGGAGCCTGTCTTTCTCGTTAGCCATGGCGTCTCATCATATGACATCACATTCAGTAGAGAGAACGAAGAAATTGCAGTGTCAATCTTACTAATTGTTGTAAGCTTATTCACTTTCTCAAATTCTTTTATTTGTCCTACATTTTTTCAATCAGGTTTCACTAGTCCTCTTGCCTACAAAGATGGGTATGTTCTTCCAGCATGTATGTTTTAGCCGTCGGCTGACATTTCATCTAAATCTCACATTCCCCAATGATTATTCAGCCTCTTTGGTTACGTTTATTGGACGCTAAGGTCTCCAGACCTTTCTCCTACTGTTTTTTTTTCTGTGGGGTGAATTAAAGGCGAATGTACAAAAATCAGAGTAAACTCAAGCGACGAATTGGTCGTTTGTGTTATAAATAGTGCCACCTTAATGAAGGAACATCAAGACAATCTCAGAATATCAAAAGTTATTCTTATTTTAATCTATACGATATATATATATATATATATATATATATATATATATATATATATATATATCTTAATGTTCTATTATCATGTCATATCTTCTTCTGCCCTGAACATTTTTCTCACGCACCATTCCTTAGAGCAGGCATGTCAGAAATCAGACACTGAAAGTGCAGTGTATGTGCGCGGAACGCCGGTCTGTGCAGATTGCGTCATTCACGTGTTGCTCTATCCAGTTCTTAGCGGGAGGGATGTACAAGAATCTATTCTGCACTTCTAGTGTTATATTAAATTGACATTTGGACATTATAAACATACCTAGCAGAAGGAAAAAACACAATTATTGTCAGTGTCTATATTTGACAATAATTGTAACACAAGAAACAATAGACTTACTCAGTTACAATTCACAAAGCAGTCGTTTGTAAAGAATCATTTATTCACATGATTTGTATACAGTATTTGAAGAATATTAGTAGTAGGGTTTAAGAAGGGCACGTCAGCTACTATGGCTATTTGCGCCCTTATCTAAAATTCTTAATGTAACAAATACATAAATAATATAATAATCAGAGTGCTAAAAGAACTAAAAAGCGTTGTCACGATAAAACGAGGCACACAAATGCAGTATACATAAGGTGATTTCTACAGAATCATAAAAGTGAGCAATTCCACCACACTAGGTGGTATTCAAGACGAACAAATAAAACAATAAAACTAAGGCCACCGAGGATAACTTGTCAATCATATTTTAAAACCATAAAATTTTATAAAATATTCGGATGTATAAAGTCCGAAGTGTCAACAATGTAAAATCAAATATAAAATAACAAATGTAACCTCCGGATGTAAAGGGTCCGGAGGATGAGTAAAAACGGATCAATAAAAAACTAAATCACCTTATCCAAACCTGTATTTGATAAAAATCTCAGAACTGCATTTGCACAATTAAAATCATTTCCAAGAGCGTCACGTAAAGTCGGCCGAATTCCATATTGCCTCCGTGCATGGTCATATTTCCTGCAACGCAATAAAAAGTGTTCCACCTATTTGAAGAAAATATAAATATTGCAGCAATTTCGAAACAACAAAAAACGAACACAGTATTTCATTTTACGTAGTAGGTACTGGTTATTTCAAAGTAATACTCTTTCATTGTTCCTCAAGCATTATTGGGACCACTGGTGCACAAATGTTAGAGGAAAATATTTTACTCCCAATTACATGCAATAGAACATTGTGAGGCTTTTACACTGGAATAATTTCCTTGCTGTATATTAATATAAATTCACATTATTATTAATAAATTGGATAAATTAAGCTTGAATTAAATTTATATATAGTTTATTTGAAAAACGTTTGAGAGAAAGTATCAGCAATTTGGGAGCGTTACTGAATTGTTAAAAAAGTAGCGAGGACATTTTCTTTATGTCAGGTTTAAAGATTTATTAACGTAAGTATATTAAGATAATGTAGTAACTTGAGATGGAAAATTCGCCATTATGTATTATTTTTCCAGAAAATTTTTCCGCCTTACAAACAATTGCTTTCTTCCTTCCCTTACAACCTCAAGACCCTCACATGTATTCCCCACTCAATATTCTCATCACTTATCAGCTTATCAAATAAAAGTTGTAAGTCGTCTAACCATTGATGCCTGTGTTAGTACAGACTCCAAAACAACGCCATTGTCCAGTACGTTTTGCCGTGAGAGTACTAATTAAGAAATAAGAGCAGGCGAATATCATATTTTGAGAACTTTACTAATCTCATTTAAATTCTCATATCACTATTAGGTCCACATGATATGATGAAAGGCTTTCATTTTAAAATAATTACTATTGGCTGAGGAAAACATCATAACTGTTATGTTATATGATTCGTGATTTCTCTTCTTTGTTATATCTGTGGACTCCTCACTATATTTTTCATAACGCATTCACAATCACAGCTCAATGAGCACACCTGTACTGATCTGTGTTACTGAAACCAAAGCTGTTCTGCTACTGCAGGTAATGTACAGCCCTGTCGCGTTCCCCTCCAAGCCGATTCACTCTCTCCAGGTAGGGGAATAGGAACTGCACATTGCACGGAGACCAGTGCACAATGTGCGCGACTGCACAATGTGCAGGGTTTTGACATGCCTGCCTTAGAGTGCATCCTTTAGTAGACAGTTTCTTCTTACCCTGTGACCCAGCCAATTTATTTTCCTATTTCTGAGTACTTTCAGCATTATTGTTTCGTCACCCACTCTTTCTAGCACAGCTCAATTTCTTATTCTGTTTGTGCCCATTTGACACGCTCCATTCTTCTCCATATAAGTGTACACATGTGTTTCTAGTCGTTTCTCTTCACTTCGTCGTAACGTCCATGTTTCTGCCAAGCTTCACAAAAAGTACTTCACTAGTGTCTTCCTTAGTTCTTTTTTTTTCAGTAATCCACATAAGATGATCCCTTTATTAAAAGATTCCTTTGCCAATGTTATCCTTCTTTTGACTTCCTGGCAGGAATTCATGTTACCACTTATAATAGGCCTATACCCAAATGAATTAAAGCTGTCTACTTGTTCTGTTGCCTTAGTTCGAATTCGCACATTTACCTTCTTCATTTTTTCCTCTTATTTACATATACCTTTATCTTTTTCTAGTAGACAGTCCTTAAACTTTAGATGAGTTTGCATATCTGGTCAGTTAGGCCTTTAATTCTGATTGTTTACACAATATTTTAGGTTTCTAGCTTAATTTGTATTTTAAATGTATATGCTCATACTCTTATATACAAATTTAAAATTATTTTTAAGGGGAATATTTAGTATTTCTTCGAACATATTCATTAATAGAGTAGGTAATCATTCGTCATATCTCCATACTATTTGTAAGTCTTGTTATGCCTAACATTCAAACAGCTATATTTCTACACACAATGAAAGTTGATCACATGTTTATATTGTCGTTCTTTACTGAGAATAGTCCAAAGTACAACCCATAACATATTTACTAATATTGCTGAATCACCCTGTATATATTTGCAAATTTAGAAATATTATTTGACATAGTATATACAAAATGCTGTGTAATTGAAAATTATATCTTGCACCTTAAAATATTCCTAAATAGGGTGAAGTTGCCTAATTCTGTGATAGGTTTTTTCACTGAATGTCACGGGATTGGGTATTTTGCTAGTAAGTTCACCGATATCTCAAAGTAGGCGAAAGATGCACTCTTTAGAGAAAGATGTCTGTCGCTATAGTCGAACGACAAATCTTTAACTGACATTCAATTATAAAAAAATATCACGGGATTAGGGGTATCACAAAAATAGGCAAATTTACCCTAACTATAAATTACATGAAACTTTTTGTACATAATATGGATTTAAAATGTAGACAAAATATTTTAACTTTTTTTTCCATACATTGACAAAAACTCATTTTCAAAATGTGCTATTGCTCCTTTAAAGTAATTCAAAATAGGTCTCTCTATACGTATAAGCATATATAGTTCGGAATCCCAAAGGCCTTATTAAAGTATTTATAATCGACAAACATTTCTTATGAATTTGTCTCAAAATGAAAAACAAGCAATTTGATAAAAGTCATACAGAATATCTTGCATTCTAAAGAAACGTTTACTTTTAATCAACAACGCCTAATAATACAGAATATATATAAATCATTTTGAGTAGTCTAGTGCTTGCCACGTTTGCTATTTAGGCCGATAATTGTGAGTTCAAATCAAATCCATGGTAATTGGCTTTGAGGGTGATGAAATTCCTTACCACCGATTCCTTTAGAAAGTAATCACGCGGGCATTACGTGACTTACATCTATAGCATGCGAAAGAATTCTGTCCTTTTATAACGGGACTTACTGGAAAAATTATCGGTGACGATTTTTCAAACAAATATCACGGCTTGTGCGGACCGTGTCCCATGAGACTGGTGTGGTCCCTAATGTTTGAATCAAGTAAACATACATCAAATTGTAGACTTGCCTTGGGGATTATGTAATCTGCACAAATGCTATTGGAACTTGTCGCCTACTTGAAAGCGGATGGACAGTGTTAAGTATGGAAAGAAGTAAAAAAAGAAAAATAAATCTAAACTTAAATAACGGATTGGCATGAATAGAGTAACCCAAATTATAACACTAAATGCATTCATTCATTCACAGTTTTCTGCCCAACAGCAGCTTCTTTACTGCAAACCCCATATTCCCTCTGTTTTCTTTCTTTTTTTCTTGTATTAGCTCGGTCAGAGCTCTATAGTGTTCTTTTGCCTTTTTGCCCATCTATAGGGCTTTAATTTAATTTGTATTATTTTCATCAGTGTTTGTATTTCTTTTTTGTATTTATATGAGCTATCAGGTAGGATGGAAGAGAAGGCCTTATGGTCTTAATCCTGTCAGATTAAATAATAAATAAATTATATACTATGGGGTTAAAACAGCGGAAGGGTTGTATGATTAAATTAATATTTTTAAAATAAAAAATGAAATACTTATAGTGGCAATTTTTATTTTTTAGGTATGCAGTAGTTATAATATTTTTCCTCATTTTGTAGTAAAGATATAGGAAAACTAATACATGATGATTTTCTAAATATGCCACTTGTCTTGCAAAAAAATTTCAGACATTTTACTGAAAAATCGAGCGGTCCATTTCATTTTGCATTATGCAAATTTTTTTAAATATTTTTCTTCATAACTCACAGAAATGAAACTTCATCACATCGTTATCTATCACATCGTCATTAAGTGTACCAAAAATTCAAGGACGTAACTTGAAAAATGTAGACAGTAGAAATTTCACCTATCACCACCTTAAAACTTCCATTTCTTGTCTAATAAGACAGCATCAGAAACGTTACAACTGTATAGAAAATGACAAAGATATGGACAATTAAAATTATCATTTGCTTTTAAAAAACTTTACAGTACGCAGCTATTACATTATTTTGAAAATGGGTGTTAAAATTCTCGATGAAAATCACAGTAAAGCATTCATGCCTACACGTAGCTGTCATGTTCTGCAAGAGCCAGGAATTGACGATGATTTTGCTGCATACATCGTCACTGCCTTCAAATTCTACTCGAAAATCAATCCATTTTACATTTCAATTGCCGTCTGACCTGGGTAGAAAATTTCGTTAGACAACTTTCTCATTTCTCATTCCACATTCCTTACTCCAAACATGAACTGAATTCTATTCTGTTTCCCGGCCACCACAGCTTGTATTGTTTGTTTTCTAAACCTTCAGCAGCAGTTGGGTTTAACCGTTCCTAATAAAGTTTGGAATGACTAAACAGTTACTCAACAGTTCTCCTGCTGTAAAGGATTGTATATTGCCGTTAAGTAGTGAAAATGGAATACGGAGTAAAATGTATCGCAAATGATGTTTATTAATGATCCCAACAACTCAGTAAACTATATTGTAATGAATAAACAACTGAATAAAGCAGAATATAACACCACTAACGAAGAAGTCCTGGGAACTATAATCGGTTGCAAATAAGATGATAAGGAAAAGAGATGTGATCCCTATTTGTGCTGTCTAAGGAAGTAAATAGGTATATGAATATAAACATTTATTGTCAACAGCTTTTCATCTATCTACTGTACATGTAGTGATGTCCCTCACATTTCTGTATATGGTGTCATCACAACATTTATTTAAATTTATTACTATCATTTAATACTTCTTTTGTATTTCCCCTATTACATTTATATCCTCTTACCTTATAGCATCTCAACTTTAACCCTTATTATCATCTCAGATTCTATATACATAGACCTATCCCTTAAGTCAGCCTTCGGAAAATTTTTACTCACGATGACATCACTGGTCGCAAGCCGCAATACATAAGATGCTCACCGTGTACTTATCAGCCATATTACTACTGAAAACTTGTGTAAACAAAAGTAACTACAAATAACTAAAAAAAAAAAAAACACTTACAAAATACCAGTAGAGACATCTATGGACGACAATGTCTAATGAACTTGAAGTTACTTCAACTGTTAATTACAAGTAGGGGACCAGATTGTCATCGATGAAATAGAGGACACAAAGCTTCTAAAAGGAGGACATTGTTCGAAAAATGAGGACAGAAAATGTGTACTTAGATTTAGGTTTCGGCCTATATTATACTTTAAGTTACGTCAATATCTATTTTATTACAAAATATTTACAGTACAGATTTTAAGCCCGTGACACATTACACTACAGCGAGAAATATGTAATGCGTTTGTCGAGCTGTGGAAAATGCTTTCTTTTTGCACGGAGTAACGCTCGAAATGAGGCATAGCTGACATTGGTCGGCTAGCGATTTTTTTAAAACACAGCTATCTCACCATCTATGTTTCCCGCACCCACAGGTAATCTAACCTAATTGTAGCCTATAAAATTTATATTACCTGAATGAAATTGAACAATTAATATAAAGTCAGATGTTCAGATTTATGTAACTTTATTTCCATAAGCGCATATCAAACCCAACGACTTTGTATAGTATATACTTCTCAGTATAGTGTGTTACGGGCCTTAAGGCTTATATCATACTTAAAAGTAGCCTATGTTAGTATCTATTTTATTACAAAATAATTATGAAAAAAATAATTATTATTTTACAGTTACGTAGCTACATATGAAAGTCAAGGAAACAATAATTATTAAAAAGAACACAAAATATCTAATTAGATTTACATTCGCACCTCGATTTCTCGATTTACTAGCTACCTCTGAGCAACGACCATAACAAGGAGGAGCAAAGAGAGTTATGATGGTTGGCAAAGAGTATATTCTGTCGATGCTGCTGCCAGCTACAGACAAATTACTTTAAAAAGGTGTCAAATCAGGTAATTTCAAAATATCAGGTATACAAGTTACGAAAAGGATGACATTTCTTGATTTTTTTTAAATCCGCCCGGATCCCGGACAAAGGCCTAAAAAGGAGGGCATGTCCGGACAAAGGAGGACGTCTGTTCACTCCAGTTACAAGCGCTGATAAATTTACATTAACTTTCCAGAAACTCATGAAAGTTATCAGTGCAATTAAATTTATGATAGGAGTTAAGTAACTGAGAGTTAACTGAAGTGTACCACGTACAGGGCATAACAATATCAAAGCCTGATAAGGATAAAATTCCGCGTAATTAAAAAATTAATAATAGCACTTTTGTACAATGTGCTAATAAATTAGCTGAAAATCAGATTTGATATTGCCGATACAACATTTAAAGAAAACCAAGCTACTGTATGTTCTTGGTTATAGATCGGGGATTGCACTTGAGATTGCGTGTCACATACAGTAATGGAACTATAAGAAATGTGTCCCTTGAATAAAGCTGCCGGTATCGAGTGGAATGGCAGCCCTGCTCTTTACGACGCAATAACATTCCCTCATGAAAGAGATGCAACTCGAGACGGAAGTGTAAAATAAACTTATCGCATCATCCCATTGCTGAGCGTAGCAAAAGAATTTGAGTCTATTACGGTATACGTAATGATAAGTTCTACAGCTATAATTATGTACAAAAGCTAACGCAATAGGTTCGAAGAGTGCGAAGGTCAAAGCCTGACAAGAAATACAAGGTGCGGAGAAGGAATCGGACGATTTTCAAATGGAAATAACTGAGTAGTTATGTCTAATAGAAGAAATCTATTACTGCCAAAAATGCTGGCTATGTATGCCATTTTGTTGACACACATTTAGACTGTCTTGAAAATTATGTCCTTCAAATATTGTCCGACTCTCTCTGTCGCTCTTTCCAACATTTCGCCATCAATTTTGGCGATTTCCTGGGCAATGGCAGTCTTCAGGTCATCAGTTGTTTGGGGCCTGTTTACGTACACCTTGGACTTCAGTTAACCCCACAGAAAGTAGTCGCAGACGGTAAGATCAGGCGAGCGGGGAGGCCAGGGAATGTCGCCAAGCCGAAAAATGTTGTGCCCTGGAAACATGCGGCACAGAACTGTCATTGAATTTTCTGCCGTATGAGCCGTGGCACCATCTTGCTAAAACCATATAATTTGCCTATCAATCCCACGTAGACGCCTACACAGTTCTGGTTAAGAAATGTCCTCAGCATTTCGACGTAGCGTTCACTATTCAGTGTTACTGTATTCCCGTTCTCCTAAAAAAAAATACGAACCTATTTCGCAGTATCTAGACACAGCACACCAAACTGTAACTTTTGTACAGCGAAGCGAACGCTCGTGTAGTTCGTTAGGATTTTCCGGGGGCCAGTATCTAAAGTTCTGCTTATTAACATAACCATTTAAATGGAAATGTGCATCGTCACTCATGAACATAACAACTTCGTCAAAATTTCCACCATTCTCTCGGCGAATGTCCTGCGTTGGACATAGTCTCCCTCATTCAATTGCTGAACAATCATAAGTTTATATGGATGAAACTTAAGACCTGAATGCAATATTCGGCGCACAGAACGTTCTGAAAATCGCAGTGCTATAGCAAGCCGTCTAGCTCAGTGATCGCCAACTCATTTGAAAACGGGCATGGGTGCTCGGCACTGCTTCCGTGCGGGGCAAGCGTGCATTACCTCGTGCTCGGCATTATACAACCCTATCTCCCGTTCAGTAGCGGCTCTTGGCAGAAGCTAGCTGCAATGTTGAATAGAAGTAGTAGGCTATGTCTCAACAGTCATCAGGAATTTCATTCACAGTTTCAAGAGTTGAACGTATGTCAGATTTCAAGATTTTCATAGCCTAGCTTTGGGAAAAATCGTTCTTTTCTGAAACTTTTCCAAGAGTTTCGTTTCCAAGAAAGTACTAGTTTCAAAGAACAGTTCAGAAATAACCGCAAGCGTCTGACATAACGTAATAATCACCAAAATTTTGTTTCGGAACTAGTTCCGTTTTCAAAAATCTTAGACCATAATGCAATTCGAACCCCATGACGGCTGTTACAGTCAGGTGTAACAGTAATTTATACAAACCATAAAACATCGCAATAATTTGATCATTCCTCCTGTTAAATAAGGGATATTACTACTACGTGATATTAGTCTCTATTAAAGCTTCTTAATTTATTTGTAATAAACATTGAGATTAGTTGGGCTACATTTGCACTGTTGTTACCGTAGTCATTCATTCTTAGTGTTCTACCCAAAGGCAGGCATTTCACTGCAAATCCAGCATTCTCCAGTCTTTATATTTTCTGCTTTCCTCTTAGTCTCCACATATGATCCATATAATATTTTAATGTCGTCTATCATCTGATATCTTCTTCTGTCCTATATTCTTCTCCCGTTCACCATTCCTTCCAGTGTATCCTTCAGAAGACAGATATATTACAATATATACATTTTATAACACAATACAGTGCGGTATATAAATTTGTGTATTTTTTTTTTCATTCTATATAGTAAAACAGTGACTCTGAAATAGTAGTAGTAGTAGTAGTAGTAGTAGTAGTAGTAGTAGTAGTAGTAGTAGTAGTAGTAGTAGTAGTAGTAGTAGTAGTAGTAGTAGTAGTAGTAGTAGTAATAGTAGTAATAGTAGTAATAATAATAATAATAATAATAATAATAATAATAATAATAATAATGGGCACAATCTCACAATTTGATTTTCTTTTCATTCTTATTGCTATATTAACAGCAAACAATGTAACTGAAACTGATTCGCCAATCAGATTTATTATTTAATATTGAAACGCGCCCTGCAAATTCATTGTAGTAAAAATTTCGCTCTCCTTCCAACATACTCAATTCTGAAGGAACTACTGTACACCCAAGGAGAACATTTAGGATGGAACTGTTATGTTCTCTGAGAGAGTACCTGGAGTGTTCCAGACAAGGTAATTGGACGGTACGTTACACAGTACTCCAGTTCCTATGAGAAAGATTCTGTCATAAGCTCCTACTGTTATTTTGGAATAGAGTGTTCCGACCTATAGTTCTTTTTCTGGAACTGTTATTTTCTCGGAAAGTACTGTTATGTTCTTTTTCCCTATCTCTATCATAGACCCATCTACTGTGGATGTAGACTGTGCTCCTGCTTAGCTTCAGCTACAAATGACAGACTGATAATGTGATAATGAACTGAAGGTGAGATACGTACTGTAAAAACCAGGAAAAAGTCTGTGTGATTTTTATTAACATTTTCCATTAGTCAGATTTCTCAGGTTTCATCAGCAGCTTTCGACAGACTGTGCATGTTCGGATCCACATACATATACAAACATTGTTTTCTGTAATGAAAATAAGTAAATCCCACCACAGAACTAGCTAATTCATCTGACTACAATCTACAAAATTTTCTCAGTTCATGCACTGCCCAGGTCATAGTGCATAATATTGAGCAATCAGTACGCAATAAAGAGGCTAAAAATCTCGTAAAATTAGCATTACAGAAGATCAGGAAATATTTTTACTAATGGTCATGCATTAACAAAATGAAAAGAAAAAGTAGAAATTTAAAATGCAGTATAATATTTAGTTTTATTCAGCTTTCATTTCATCCCTAACTTATCAACCAATTGCTTTCATAAATGTAAATACCAGTATTAGGCATTCACATTACTTTAAGTTTAATTTGATCAATATGAGAAACATTTATTATCACGAAAAAGCAGCCACCATCGCAAGCCTCCGCTGTGCCCGCGGCAGCGAAACACTAGCGCAGCGGGCTTCAGAGCTGCCTGAGATGACGTCACAGGGCATCGAGTTGATGATCACTGGCCTAGCTGATCAATGTGGACTCCTCGTAACAGCCACTCTTACTCGCTCAATGTTATCTAGCGTTCGTACACTTCGAACGTGTCCTCACAGTGTCTTCTACTCGAAAGTTTTGTACGCATCTCAATATGGTATTGCGAGCAGGAACGGCTACATGGGGGCCAACATTAAATTGGAGACGAAAGGCACGCTGGGTTTTCACAACTGAATCACTATTCCTGAAAAATGTCTCGATAACGAAAGCACGATGCTCCGAGCTCCATACTGTACTTCCATGATTACACAAAATGCCACCAAAAACTTTAACAAACGACGGTCGAGAGATACCACAACCCCTCATGTTTGCTCAGTAAACGGCCTTCTAAAACCGTCCGATTCCTTTGCCGCACCTTGTATAAGAAAATAAGCTAAAACGGCCTTTGTTATGCAATGTATAAATAAATTAGATAAACAGTTATATTTAATATTGGCGCTGCTTAAAACAAATTTAAAATAAAACAACCCCTGCGTTCTTGCTTGTACATCGGGGGGTTGTTCTTGAGATTAGGTGCCATATAACGGCACTGTGAGAAATGTGTCCCTGCTATACAACTGCCGGTAGCAAGTGGAGTGGAAGCTGTGCTCTTTACGACGTAATAACATTCCGTCATGAAAAAGATGCAACTCGAGACGGAAGTGTAAAATAAAAAGTGTAAGGAACTAAAATATTCAAATTGCAGATATGATGGAGAGAAAGAATTTAATTTAAATTGCAGATAGGATAGTTTAACGTCAATAGTTTGATTGTAATAATAACTGACTATGAAAGATGTACATCATTCAATATATTTCATTCATAGTGTTCTCCCCAAAGACATGCATTTCTCTGCAAACCCAGCTTCCGCCAATATTTCCTATTTTCTGCCTTCCTCTTAATCTCTGCATACGATCCATATATCTTAATGTTGTCTATCATTTGATATCTTCTTCTTCCTCGAACTCTTCTCATATTCACCATTCCTTTCCGTTCATCTTTCGGTAGGTAGTTTCTTCTCAGCCAGTGACCCAGCCAATTTCTTTTATAGGTTAAGTAAATAGAGACATACACTGAATATAAGCACCTACTGTAAACTTCCTTCGTGTTCTTCAAGAACTGGTATATTATTTCTTTCTTTTAAAACATTCTTTCCTATAAGATTTCACGTTTAAAGTTAAACCAATAAAATATATCGTCGTTGTTCCTGCAATAACTCCTATGTGACATATTTATCGATTTTCATATTTTTACTCTATTAAATATCTTAAATAGTGATACAGCAAATGATAAAATGTAATTATATATCCTTGTTTCGAAAATATAAGATTTCACAGTCTCCTATGTACGGCTGCCATAGGATGAATAAATGTGTTTTTCCTTTGTTCTGAAAGATTTTACATTTTGCACATAGGAGTTTTTGCAGGAACAACGACGATATACAGAGTGGAAGGGAACCTATTACAATAATTCACAGAGATAATAGATCAAGTCAATGGGAACAAGTTTTCTCAAATAAGTTTTTTTATACGTCCAATAGTTTTGAGAATACGAAATACAAAGTGTCGCAGCGCTGCAAAGAGTAGCAGGCCTTCTTCAGGTCATTGCTTCACAGTGGAGATGAGTAACTCCAGCCCCCAATACTTGCGAGAGCAGAATGTAAACAAAAGTCTCATCAGATACGTTTCGATGAAATTACTGTACATCAAAACGTAAAATATTCAATGAATTAATTACACAAATTGTTTGGTTTTTAATATTATATATTACTCTGTAACCAATTCAACTCTAGAGTTAAATATCATTAAACTTATTTAAAAATCACAGTATCTGCTTATTCCTTTGGTTTTTAAGTACAGTGGACTCTCCTAAGTTCGACTGAACAGAATTGAAAGTTCAGTCCAATAAAGGTAGTGAGTGTAGCAGGTGAAATGAATACAAATTCTTAATGGTTATTCATCAACGAATACAGTACTGTACTCGCATTTCCTGCCCCCCCCCCCCCCGAGACTTGTATATGCGCTTCTACTGCCAAAGTGGGTTTCATTTTTTTAGTGCCCGTATAGGGGCATGTCTAATTCTTCTGTGTAAGCAGTCGAACTATGGGATGTCGAACTTGATTTCTGTCGAACTTAAGAGCTTCCACTGTAATTACAAAATAGTAAAGAATGTACATTCTTATAAAACAAAACTACTCAAAAATGAACAGAGATATTGCAATATCAATTACTTCCAAATATTTTCTTCAAATGATAATTACTATGGTGTTATCTACCTGGATATGAAAACAACTGAATGTTGCATAGCAACAAGAATTTAAAGCCTAATTCAATTATTTATTTGTAAATGTCAGACTTTGTACCATCAGATTTCAAACATCCAAGTTCTCATTATTTAATTTTTAATTGTGTTCTAAAAAGATTGCTGTTTTTCATTAATATTTCTTGAATTAATATGCAGAGGCATCATCTGTCAAGTGGTCAGGTAGAAATCGTAGTTCCATTAGAGCAGCGAGGTGAACGTCGGGTTGATATAGCAGATTTGATAGGTACATCCCAGAGTGTGATTTCTAGAGTGTTTTCTCGTTTTCGGGAGACAGCTTTGGTAACCAGAAGACCTGCCAGTGGATCAAATCGTAAGACAACGCCTCGACAGAACCGTCACATCATCATTCAAGCAAGAAGAACACCATATGCTAAAGCTAGACTTATACTAGACCAGGGAGCGTCAAGTGACTACACTCTCGGGCGTACGTACAAACCCTCAAGCCCTGACGTACGGCTGCGGGCAAGGGTAGCTGCTTCCACAGTGGCGGAGCTAAGAACTTGTACTGTATGTGAAGCAGATTTGTGATAAGAATATAAATTAATTTCAGCTTTAATTGAAGTACACTTTCACTGTTAATTGCACTATACTCATAACACTACTCTACATAATTTAGTACAGTTAACTATATACGAAATAAATTTTTGCATGTTTGCACAATAATGAAACAAAACAAAATATACACTTTTATACAGATTAACATACTACGAAATAAAACTGTTCACTGTTTGTCTTCTTCTCATTGCTATACGTTCAATTAACAAAATAAAACAACAACACAAACGTTATTATTCAAATACAATTCTGTAATATTAGTACTTTTTTATATATCAGAGATCCGCGGCGATTTTTGCAGTTTTTTGTTAGTAAGCAGCTTTTAAATTCGCGAAGCTTTTGTTTTAATACCAGCCAATCGCAAACATGCTTTCAGTGTTCATCACTCAGTTGGCTTCTGTGACGTGACTTTGTAAACTTCATTCACATACGTAGGTTGTCCCGAACATGCACAACGTTCTTGCAGCAAGATTGTGCAGTTTAGGAAACCTTTCTCGTGGAAAACAAGTGGTTAATACTTTTTCTGTTTTGATACTTCTCCTTTAGCTCAATATCGCTTTGTAAAACAAATATTTCTAATTGTGGTTCAGCAGGAATATACAGGACATTCACTGAAAAAGTCGTAGTAAATATCTGAAATTGTTGTTCAAGTTCTCTCATATCCTGAAATCTACGTTCGAAGTCTTCGCACAATTGTTGCATTATTCTTATATATTCTTTCAAGACTTCTAACAAGTTTCCCATGTACATCCATAAATAACGCAATTTCATTTCTAAGTGGGAGAAAACGTTCCAGAACTTTTCCTCGACTTAACCACCTTACCTCGGTGTGGTAGAGTAAATCCCCAAACTCACTGTTAAAACCATCAAGCAGTGCCCTGAACTCCATGTGATTAAGTTCTTTAGACCTTATGAAATGAATTGTTCGCACAACAACATCCACTACATTGCTAAGGTTCATGTTTTTAGCACATAATATTCCTGGTGCAAAATGCAGTACACCGGTGCCCCCAAGCGACCTCGATAGGCTCCACCACTGATAGACTGCAGTGTACTACTGTACTGCCCGCAGTGGAAGCCATAAGCAGGCCTGTATGCCCTCTCGCGATCTTGACTCGACCTGGCGGAGCCTGTACTAGACCTTCAGAACGCCACTGGCATTTTGGTATCAGATTAAACAGATAGAAATAGACTATGGGAAGAAGGTTTGACGTCCTATAGAACGCTACGATGTCTAGCACTTGAACCAATCCGTCGCAGACAAAGATTAGCAAAGGTCAATCAGAGAATCGAAGAAAGTATTCTTTGAAGAAATGTCCTGTTTACTCAAGGCTTCTAAACATCTCATAGGTTGCATTAGTATCGAGTTTGGTGGCGAGGGATCGACATGGAAAGGAGAACGATTCTGACGTCACAAGATTTCTGAGCGCGCCAAAGCTCAAATGCTTCAAAGCAGTATCTAGTGTTTTTCTTGTTTATGTTGTTTTGAATGTATTATGCCAGGTCAGAGGTGTGCTGTTGCATTATGCAACAATTCTAACGATAAAAATTAAGAGTTGTCTTTCGTTACCATTTCTAAAGATTTAGGAATTAGAAAAAAATGGATAATTGCGTGTAAAAGACAGGACAGGTACGTTTAACCAATGTCCCGGGTTCGATACCCGGCCCCGGTACAATTTTTCCCTCGAAATTATTCAAATCAACTTTAGAAGGAGTACGTCCACACCTTTGGAGCAATGGTTAGCGCGTCTGGCCGCGAAACCAGGTGGCGCGGATTCCAGTCCCGGTCGGGGCAAGTTACCTGGTTGAAGTTTTTCCAGGGTTTTCCTTCAACCTAATATGAGCAACTGCTGGGTAACTTTCGGTGCTGGACCCCGGACTCATTTTACCGGCATTATCACCTTCATCTCATTCAGACGCTAAATAACCTAAGATATTGATAAAGCGTCGTAAAATAACCTACTAAAATAAAAAAAAAATACAGGGAGTTATACCTGAAAGCTTGATTTAAATAATTTATCCATTTGCATTTTTGAAATAAAATGGAAGTTTTCATGCAAATCAAATAAACAAGTAACACGTATCGTTATTTCCTCCCATTAAGATGCCTGGAAACCCTACTACAGCAACTAAGGGACAAAACAAGCTGTTCAGACCGAGTACGTGTATGTTTTCGTACGTGAGCCGGCGACATCGTTATCTCGGGAAACACATGCTGTCTTCCGGGGAATTTCAGGAAATTAATTCCAGTAGAATCATGAAGCTGGTCACACACTGCGATTTTCTTGATATATTTTTAGTTTATGGGGTGCACAACGGGCCATTTGTGCCTAAGTACTATAGCAAGAGTCTACACCATTAATTTAGAAGAATATGGAGAGCCACATATTATAATCCACATATCTAAGAAATACTTTCAAAAATAATAAAAATATAAATTCATAAAACATGACGTCTTCACAGTTCAGGTTTTGTCACGAACAACTCCACCCATATTGGGGAGAAAATTCTGCCAAAACCTGAGACATAAAACACACCAACAATGAACTTGTCTCTCCTCAGCAAGTGTATTACGATATTTGCCCACAAGATGACATGTTAAGGTTTCTAGAAATGAATTGCGGTATCATCATATCCCACCTCCCTCAAATCCATTTTAATATTATTCTCCCATCTACGTCTCGGCCTCCCCAAAGGTCTTTTTCCCTCCGGCCTATCTACTAACACTCTATATTCATTTCTGGACTTGCCCATACGTGCTATATACCCTGCCCATCTCAAACGTCTGGATTTAATGTTCCGTCATTTCCCATAACTATGGTCCTGGAACACAACTATGGTCCACGATTAAACCATTTAAATTTTGTACTCCATAACGTAGTACCTCGTTTACCTATATTTTTTCTGTACTGTAGTTTGAAGTCAAGTCACTACAGCTATTTACGAACGGTCTATGTTACTTCTACAATGTTCTTTGAATGGCTGTATCGTGGACCATAGTTGTGTTCCAGGACCATAGTTACGGGAAATGACTGTTCCTAATTATGCCAGGTGTCCCGCGCCGTGGCGTCGTGGTCTAAGGCATCCTGCCTAGGACTCGCGTTATGGGATGCACGCTGGTTCGAATCCTCATGGAAGAAGACATTTTCTCATGAAATATCGGCCAGTGGATGGGACCGGTGCTCACCCAGCATCGTGATACACTTGGGGAGCTACGATAAGTAGTGAAATCTGCTTGCGAAAACCACCTACAACGACTGGGGAGATCATCGTGCTAACCAAAGGATACCTCCATTCTGGTTGAATGATCGTTCACATCTGCGTCGGCATGTGAGCGTGAGGCCAGCAGTCGGGTGGTCGGTCTGGGCCTTTCATGGGTTGTAGGGCCACTGATTATTATTATTATTATTATTATTATTATTATTATTATTATTAATTATGTCAGGTGAAGAATACAATGCGTACAGTTCTGCATTGTGCAACTTTTCCATTCTCCTGTAACTTTATCCCGCCTTTGCTGTGGACGTGCCAAAGATTCAGCCCCATTCTGAGGTTTCGTCTTCAAGCTGTGATTGTGAAATTCATTACAACTTCAAATATACGCTCCTCATCTTCCTCGGTTACTCGATATTTCTTCTTCTGTTAAGTTTTATTAGGAATCTCTTTGAGTAATCGCTTAGCACTAATTCCTCATGTACAGTCCAATCATATCTGACTTATCATGGGGATTTGGAGGTCCTTAAACTGAAGCTCAAATTGGCCCATTGTTGGCTCTATGAAGATGAACATGCAAGATGGACAGGTGGCATGGATTGCATTCCTAAATCCACTGACAGGTGAGCCATCCTCCCTGAGCCCTAAAGGAGCCAGGCCCCATACTCCAAAGAGTATCTGATAAATCACAGGACGTGTACCCGGAGTCCTGAGCCCTTCTTATAACAACGTCGAAACCCATTACAATTCCCATGAATTCACATCACTCATTGTAGAGGAAGTTGTATGAGTAGAGATTTTGTCGAATGGTAGAGGGAAACGGCAGTACATAAAGAAAAAGTCCACTGAAAATCTGTTTGTCCATCGCAAATTCCATCATGACTTCGCCGAGAGTCGAATCCAGGCCGCCCAGATGGAAAACCAGAGCGCTAGGCTTGAGCCACAAATGCGACAAGAACATTAAGGGATATGTCCTTATATTTTCTGTATCGAGTAACAAAACCAGAAGTCAAGAGAGAAATTCTTGTACTACTCAAGTATAGACTGGAAAACCAAAGCCCAAAATCCTTACAAATAAGGGTCCCTTCAGACGATGCCACTTTTATTGGCGCATTAATGGCGCTGCGAACGCACATTAGTGGCGCCGCTAAATTTTTGTAGAGAATTTTTCAATCTTCCAGTGAACATGGACGTAGAAGGAGATATACTTTTGGCAAGTTTGCTCATATGGAGAAAGAATAGACGTAAAAATAAAAGAAGAGTTAGTTTGGAAAAACTGAATCGAGGACTATTCCATACCTTGTTTGATGATTTACATGAGGACGACAAAATATTAATTTAATGTTACGCAAATGAGGAACGATATGGCATAAAACATATTTTTGTTTACTCTTTAAGAATTCAAAATTAAATATAATAGGCACCAAACATGAAACCAATCATTGCACGTACGAGTAATTCAACCATTATACTAGACTAAACCGAGGTTCGAACCTGAGATAAGCTAACTTTTTCATCTCTCTGTTTATATTTTATTTAGCACATTATTTTAGAGGCGGCCGGGTAGCTCAGTTGGTAGAGCAGCTGGCTACGGACTGGAAAGTGCGGGGTTCAACTCCAAGTGGTGACGGGATTTTTCTCGTTGCCAAACTTCCAGAACGGCCCCGAGGTTCACTCAGTCTCCTATAAAATTGAGTACCGGGTCTTTCCGGGGGTAAAAGGCGGTCAGAGAGTGGTGTCGACCACACCATCTCATTCTAGTGCCGAGGTCATAGAAAGCATGGGACTCTACCTCCATGCCCCCCAAGTGCCTTCATGGCGTGTGACAGCGATACCTTTACTTTTTTACATTATTTTAGATGCGTTATTTTATTTTAACGTGAAATGAAGGGGATTTTACTAAATAAATAAAATATCCATATTTCGCACTAGTACCGCAATTTAGTAGTCTGTAGTCTATGGTTATAATAATAATAATAATAATAATAATAATAATAATAATAATAATAATAATAATAATAAAGTTCAAGGAAACAGATAGGGTTTGGAATTGAACATGTTACATCAACTTCTTGTCTATGCGGATGACGTGAATATGTTAGGAGAAAATCCACAAACGATGGGAAAATACGGAAATTTTACTTGAATCAAGTAAAGAGATAGGTTTGAAAGTAAACTCCGAACAGACAAAGTATATGATTATATACAGTACTGTACGAAATAGAAATATAAAAATTGGAGATTTATCCTTCGAAGACGTGGAAAAATTCAAATATCTTGGACCAACAGTAACAAATGTAAATGACACTCGGGAGGAAATTAAACGCAGAAAAAATACGGGAAATGTGTGTTATTATTTGGTTGAGAAGCTTTTGTCACCCAGTCTGATGTCAAAAAATCTGAAAGTTAGAATTTATAAAACAGTTACATTACCGGTTGTTCTGTATGGTTGTGAAACGCGCCACTTAAAGTGGCCTGGACACTTAGAAACATAACGGTTAGTTTAGGTTACCGGTGTTATAAAACCCCTACAGCAACTCACGTCAGTTAACAGAGAAAGTCCTTGAAGAATTTGTTATGAAGGACTTCGTTACTGCTACGGTATGGACAGGCTTGGAAAATGTGACAGTAATTGTGGACGGCACTTTCATTTGATTTGTTGATGAGGGTTAGAATCACTCTAAAAGTGGGAATGTTGTGACCTTTACAATGGAATGTAATACCACTTGTAACTTCAAGTCTGCATTTTGTTCTGTTGAAGTAGGAATACAAAAGAATATATAGGAACATTTTTGTTTCACTTTGCTCTCTTATTACATTTTCCCCGAGCTATGTACACAAAAGGGTAAAACAGATGTTAAGAGATATCGAAATGTATTTCTGATTCCTACGCAATTTGTGCTGGAAGCTGCCTCAGTATTCTTACAGGCAGAGCATACATGGAAAGAAATTGAGTGCATATAGACTTTCAATTTGCAAATGTAAGCCTCCGGAATATTAATTCTCTTCTTGCAAGTTCAAATCTTACGAAGATATCGGCATTCGCCACTATCTGAAAAATAAAATTCTTTTCTGTTGTCAGATTCCAAAGTATAGATGTGCAAAGAGAAATATCAAGACCTGTGCATGTTGATAACAACAAGTAACATTACTTAGCATTTTAGCTTAATCTTATCTGTTACTTTACTTCCAATAGCTTTCAAATTCAATTTCATTTATGAAGATTTTGCGGAACATAATTGCATGACATATCACCCAAGTTGTACTTGAAATTATTTCCTTCTCATTCTATACAGGATGGATGCGAAATAGCCTTGCAGATTTTCAGAGCGAATAGCTAATATTGTATGTAACAAAAAACTATATCATAGTCATGGAAAGTTAACGGTTTTATATTCTAAAATGTTTAACAACCTCTTATTCGGTATTGCAAGCAGGATCGTGATTTTTGTCCATATCGATAGAAAAATTAATAAATAATAACTTATCTCTCTGGCGTATTTCAATATTGTGGGCTGTTTTCGTGTAATTTAATTTTAAAAACCTCTAAATTCTAGCCCCTGCACGCTGCGAGTTGGTTGCAACACAGCGCCAGAAAACAGCTCATCTCACACCGAGTTACCGCGTTCGTTGACCTCTTACATCTGTGTCACGAGAAGCGTGTGTTCGCGGCGATGTTGTCGGACTGCTGAAACTTCAAACTTAATTATCTAATTAACTGCGCATTTAATCAAAAAACATATAGATTTTCTATTCATTTCAGTGTACTTGGGACAGCAAAGGCTTTTATCCTCCATTACTATGAACACCCTTCAGCCTGTCTCTCTCAACAACAAAATAATTCCTTTCAGTGCTACTGTAAAAAACCTCGGCATCTATTTCGACTCTAATATGAACTGGAATACGCAAATCAGATATATCTGTAGAAAAGTTTTCTCTATCATGCATTCTTTGAAAAGCCTGAAAAATTTCCTTGCTACTAAACTAAAACAAATTCTAGTACAGATCCTTGTAATGCCTCACTTTGACTATTGTGATGTTTTATATAGTGACCTAAGTGCTGAACTTTCTCAAAAACTTCAACGTGTACATAATGTCTGCGTCCGATTTATTTTCAATATCCGCCGACATGATCATATATCGGAATATTTTCTACGACTCTCCTGGCTCCGCTTGCAAGATCGACGATTAGTACATTCTCTTTGCCTGCTATATCGAATTATACATGATTCCACACCAAACTACCTTGCCTCTCGGTTTACTCTCCTAGCTTCACATCATAATCGTAATACACGTTCACAGCACAATCTGTTGCTATCAATACCACGTCATCAGACATCTCTGTACTCAAGTTCTTTCTCAATAGCCATGGCCCGCTCATGGAATTCGCTGCCGCTGGAAATCAGGGGTAATCTTAGTCCCCAATTGTTTAAAATTAGGTTGTTTACAAATATTTTAAATGCACAGAACTAGTTTTTAGGTATAATTTTTATTTATTATTATTATTATTTTACACAGTCATTACTTTATTTTTCCATTAACACTAATATCTAGGTAATTGTCATTGTCTCAATGTAACACGTGCTCTGCTGATCATACTAATTGTACTATTCCTTTAGTTGTGAGATTATATTCATATGTACTAATTCTTTTTTTTTCTTTTAACTTAATACTTGTAGAATCCCGGTCGGGGCAAGTTACCTGGTTGAGGTTTTTTCCGGGGTTTTCCCTCAACCCAATACGAGCAAATGCTGGGTAACTTTCGGTGCTGGACCCCGGACTCATTTCACCGGCATTATCACCTTCATTTCATTCAGACGCTAAATAACCTAGATGTTGATACAGCGTCGTAAAATATCCCAATAAAATAAAAAATAATACTTGTATACTAGAATGTATTTTTCTGTTTGTGATTATGTATTCAGTCTCTTATTTATTACATATATATTTTTTTATTATTGTTATTTCAAAGTTAATACTGATTGTGTATATGTATTCAATCTCTCTTTTCTACTTAATTATGTTTATTATTATTTTTAAGTTCATATTTGTATACCGGTATGAATTTTTTCTGTATGTGATTTGATCCTGGTTGAATGGAAGAAAAGGCCTGATGGCCTTAACTCTGCCAGGGAAAATAAAACTATTATTATTATTACTTCATCGTCCCTTTCAATGTGCAAGGTTATTTCACTTCTGCCCTATACATGTCCTTACACAAAATACTTTTTCTTTCTTCGTTCTTTCCTTTCTTTATTCCTTTCTTCCTTCCACTCTTCATCCCTTCCTTTCTTTTCTTCTTTCAGTCTTTCTTTCATCCTTTCTATCTTTCCTACCTTCCTTCCCTTCTTCCTTTCTTTCTTCTTTCTGTTTAACCTTGCGGTGTAGTGGAGGGCATACGAGTATAGTTATGTATCAACACTTGACAGGTACACATTGCGGGACTCCCTAGTCGTGTTGTCAGCTCATGAAAGAGAACAATCACCTAATCTCATATATCTCTTCTATTGCCCACGCCGGAAATCGAACCACGACCTCTTGGTTGAGAAGAGATGACTCTAGCCACAACGGACGTATCTTGCTCAGGAAACGGACCGCGGGCTGAACTTCCTCGCTGAACGCAAGGTCACTGTTCTTCCACATCCTCCCTATTCTCCAGATTTGGCGCCGGCAGACTTATTTTTGTTTCCCCGCCCTGAAAGGCTTACGCTCCGCACATGTTGCGGATATCACACAACGCATGACCATGGTGCTGCGAGCGATTCCACAAGAAGCATTTGCTGACAGTTTCCAACAGCTTTACAACCGATCGCAATGCGCGGACGGGCGTTGTCGTGCAGGAAATTCAACTGTCCACTCCGGTACAGTTCTGGCCGAACCCACCGGATGCGTTGCAACAGTCGTTTCAAAACTCCTTCGTAATCTTCCGCGTTGACAGTTTGACCATCGGGTACAAATTCATGATGGACTAAGACCTTGCTGTAGAAAAAGGCGATCAACATAGTCTTAATCTTGGATTTTGTCAGCCGACTTTTTTTTTAGAGCCGGGGAAGAAAATGAACACCATGCCACTGACTGTCACTTGGTCTCCGGATCGTATTGGTAGCACCAACTCTTATCTCCTTTAATGATGGTTTCCATAAATTGCGGATTCCGATCAGACATGTCGATGAAATCTCCAGATGCTTCTATCCGAATTTGCTTCTGCTCGTCTGTCAGCACGTGCGGTACGAACCGAGCACAAATCTTCCGCTTTTCCAAATGTTCGTGAACAATAATGCTTACACTGTCTTTGCTGATCTTCAACTCGTCTGCTATCATTGTCAAAGACAGCCGCCGATCACCCGTCGCACTCGTTAGATGTTGTCTGGGATTGTGCTTGTGGACGGTCAACCCGAAAGAGGCTAATCCTCGGCACCTTCCTTTCCGTGTTTAAAGCGTTTAAACCACTCAAACACACACTTTTTACTCACTGCTTCAACACCGTACACTTGGACTAACATTCCATGAGAGTCCACACCTATGGAGTAACGGTTAGCGCGTCTGGCCGCGAAACCAGGTGGCTCGGATTCGAATTCCGGTCGGGGCAAGCCTTATATGTCAGAAAATTATAAAAGGAAGTCGAAAACATAATACTGTATAGTGCGCCACTACAACACCATACATAAACCTGTGTATGATGATTTTGTTAGCGAAGATAGAAAGAGAAAAGTTAACGAGTTAAAAGTATCTCCATACCCTGAGGTAGATTGTACACGTATCGTCACATGTTGAGTGGTTTTAAGCATTATATATATATATATATATATCAGTTTTATTTACAAAATGCTACAAAATTAAAAGCACACAATTCATTATATTTAGCAATTCTATATTAACATTTTAAAATATTGTAATAAATTATTTATTAATTTTTGTGCATTATGTTTTTATAGTTCATAAAAATTATTTAAGTCAGAAATAAAATAGTTAGAAGCAGACAACACTAAACAATACTAATAATATAAATAATGAAACTGCTGCTGCTACTGCTACTACTACTACTACTAAAACTAATAATAATAATAATAATAATAATAATAATAATAATAATAATGAAAATTATCGCAGTATTAAACATATAATACTTACTTACTTACTTACAAATGGCTTTTAAGGAACCCGCAGGTTCGTTGCCGCCCTTACATAAGCCCGCCATCGGTCCCTACCCTGTGCAACATTAATCCAGTCTCTATCATCATATCCCACTTCCCTCAAATCAATTTTAATATTATCCTCCCATCTACGTCTCGGCCTCCCCAAAGGTCTTTTTCCTTCCGGTCTCCCAACTAACAATCTATATGCATTTCTGGATTTGCCCATACGTGCTACATGCCCTGCCCATGTCAAACGTATGGATTTAATGTCCCTAATTATGTCAGGTGAAGAATACAATGCGTGCAGTTCTGCATTGTGTAACTTTCTCCATTCTCCTGTAACTTCATCCCTCTTAGCCCCAAATATTTTCCTAAGAACCTTATTCTCAAACACCTTTAATCTCTGTTCCTCTTTCAAAGTGAGAGTACAAGTTTCACAACCATACAGAACAACCGGTAATATAACTTTTTATAAATTCTCAGTTTAAGATATTTTGACAGCAGACTAGATGACAAAAGCTTCTCAACCGAACAATAACAGGCATTTCCCATATTTATTCTCATTTTAATTTCCTCCCGAGTGTCATTTACATTAAACATGCAATGCATTGAAAAAGAAATTCCATCTGAAGTGACAATAGAGTTAATGAATTTAAATTGAAAATTGGATAGGTAAAAAACTTTATTTCTTTTCATTTTCTTTTTCAATATATAGGACACTAACCAATATACTTTCAAAATAAATACAAAGAAAATCAATTAATTCTATCTCCATATGAAAAAGCTCTTTCTTCTGTGTATGTGTATACATTTTCAGCGTCTGTAAACTCCCGATCCCTCTTTTGCCTCTTATTTTCTGTGCAGCGGCCGAGCTTTCTCAGCAATCTGTTCCGCTCGCGAGTCTGCTCAGTGAGTACAACTTGTGTACAGTGTGGTATAGACAATGCCAGTAATAGTTCGCAAAGATATATAAGTTACAAAGAAATTATAGAGAATAAAATGAAATATTTACCGTTAAACTAAAAGAATTCATTCTGACTGTAAAACGGATTATTTACAAGCCATTGTTTGAGTGCAGCTTAAAATTTAGTTAGACTTAAATTTTGGGTTTCAGGCGGTATATATATACACACATACCAACTTTTAGTCAGACGGTATTTACTTAAATCAAAATCTCAAAAAAAGTTTCTCAAAATTTAATTATTTCTTCCATAATTTGTATAACGAGGATTTCAATGGGAACCTGTTAAATACCGTAGTTGTGTCTAACTTCGTCGGTGTTAAAACTTTTAGAGCTCCCTACAAAACGGCTAATCTTAAGTCTCAGCGTAACAATTCCGTGTGAACATTATAACAACCTTATTCACTAAGAGTTTTCATTTAATCAACGAAAATTAAATTCAGCCCCTGTAGTGGATATAGAGATTTGAAATTTAATTTTAAAAATCCCTTATAAATCCTACCTCCTTTTGTACAGCCAGATGTCTATATCTATTGTGAAACGAAAGTTGAACAGCTTAAAATGCTACTTGATGACCGTCCCTTTTTCGAAAACAGTATTATTCAATTACTGTAGTTAGATAAAAGAAAGTTGTGAAACAAATACAAGCACATTATGTGTTAGGAACTGAAATCGCAGATATTTTGACTACGTAGAAGTAAATATAACGAGCTTTTTTTCCTAGAGTTCTACGTTTTTCCTTCAGGATTTAGGCATTTGGGTAGTGTGTTTCACTTCTTTATTTCGTTTAGAACACTCGCTTCCGGCAACGATATACCGTAAGCAACAATTAAAGCGCGTAGCTTTAAGTTGCATGAGGCTACAGCCTTGAGTTCAAATTCTATCTCGGAAATGGATGTTTTCCCGTTATCACCATTATACAGGGTCTCACCGTCTGTCAGAAAGTCCCATATGATGAACTATTAAGGATGAATTCCCGACATGAATACGGAAACTTTTAAAATAAACTACCTGAAGAAAAGGAGACAAAATTTATACTTCTCAAAATGTAGCTAAAATTTG
This sequence comes from Periplaneta americana, assembly GCF_040183065.1. NCBI lineage: Eukaryota > Metazoa > Arthropoda > Insecta > Blattodea > Blattidae > Periplaneta > Periplaneta americana. The sequence continues at coordinate 135,635,868 of NC_091121.1, read as the reverse complement.
ATGTCGACATATTCATCGGTGGAGGTCACAAATGTAATTATACTTTAAGCTGTATCTCTCTGTCTGAATTTAAGTGAAAATGGGCTCAAAATTCATAAAATTGTTTTCCAGATTTTTATACAAGTAGCTTACATGTATTCCTAACTGAATATAGTAAAATCCCTCGTTACCGGTACCCAAATAACCGGCAATACCAAAACAATATCATTTTTGGATGACCAAAAAAAAAAAAATTAAATCTGCCACATTGCCAGTCTGGGCCATCAGTTTTGTCACATTAGGAAATTTGCACGAACTTTCGTTTTCAGTGAATATTCGACCCTAAAATTAACGTATTATTTGTGTTGAATAATGTGTTATAATAAAGAAAATCCACACAGTTTTTATGTTTATTACTTAAGTTCTGGCCGTCAGTGTTGCCACATTAGGAAGTTCGCACGAACTTTCGTTTTCAGTGCATATTCAAATCTAAAATTAAAGTATTATTTGTGTTGTACAATGTGTTATAATAAAGAAAATATACACAGTTTTTTTGTTTATTAGTTATGTTCGGGCCGTCAGTGTTGTTACATTAGGAAGTTCGCACGAACCTTCGTTTTCAGTGAATATTCAAATCTAAAATTAATGCATTATTTATGTTGTACGATGTGTCATAATTAAGAAAATTCACGGAATTTTTATGTTTATTTAGTTATTTTCGGGCCGTCAGTGTTGTTAGATCAGGAAGTTCGCACGAACTTTCGTTTTCAGTGAATATTCGAACCTAAAATTAATGCAAAATTTGTGTTGTACGATGTGTTATAATAAAGAAAGTTCACACAATTTTTATGTTTAATTATGTTTGGGCCGATAGTGCTGTCACATTAGGAAGTTCGCACGAACTTTCGTTCACAGTGAATATTCGAACCTAAAATTAATGTATTATTTGTGTTGTACGATGTGTTTTAATAAAGAAAATTCACACAATTTTTATGTACGTTTAGTTATGTTCGGGCCGTCAGTGCTGTCAGATTAGAACGTTCGTAAGAACTTTCGTTTTCAGTGAATACTTGAACCTAAAATTAACGTATTATTTGTGTTGTACGAAGTGTTATAATAAAGAAAATTCACACAGTTTTTATGTTTAGGCTATTTAGTTATGTTCGGGCCGTCAGTTTTGCTACATTCGAAAGTTTGCACGAACATTCGTTTTCAGTGAATACTCGAACCTAAAATTAATGTATTATTTGTGTTGTACGATGTGTTATAATAAAGAAAATTCACACAGTTTTTATGTTTATTTAGTTATGTTCGGGCCGTCAGTGCTGTCACATTAGGATGTTCGCACGAGCTTTCGTTTTCAGTGAATATTCGAACCTACAATTAATGTAGCCTATTGTTTGTGTTGTATGATGTGTTCTAATAAAGAAAATCCACACAGTTTTTATTTTTATTCAGTTATGAGCAAATGATAGAGAAATAAGCTTCACATGGCTCCAGTTCAACATTTGGCACCATGAAATACGAACTTCTTTGTATATACAGATATTTATTCAATTATCAGCCAAAATCTTTTATCCGGAACTAGCCTGGTCCCTTTGGTGCCAGTTAAATGGGATTCTGCTGTATTTCTTCGGCACTCTTTTATTATAAATTACAAAATGAATTTATTAATATTCAGTATACGAGTAAATTCATTTGGGAAGAATTCAAGTGCTTTTAATTCCTAGTTCAGATTTCTACTATTCAGTTTTTTTAAATAAAACTGTATTTTATAGATTTACGTTGGCAAACTTTTTCTGGCAACAGTTATAATTCATCATCATATTCCTTCATTTTGGCATAAAACATGAAATATTTAGATATTTCTAACGTCTTCTTACTTTTCTTTCCTTCGGATTGGCAATTCGAGGGATACTTTCGTCATAGTTCTATATGTTGCATTCAAATTTGTATATCATTTTTTAATGTTCCTATAACTATAATTTGTAATAATTGTAAATTATCTTAATTTCTATCGTCTAATAAAGTATATCCAGCTCTTTTCCTATTTTTTTGAGTAACTAATATTGTTAATCTTGTTTTCGAATTGTCCAGATTTTCGTCATAGCAGAAAATTGCACCTTCTAAATTTCTGTATGTTTTAAGCCTTATTCCTTTCGAAACTGGTTTTAATAATATAAACTTGGTTATATTTGAATCTTTTTTCTACCTAGGCCTACATATAAGTTATTCTAATTGCCATTCTTTATATAGTTAAATCCAATCATTTGTTCCAATATTGTACTCTGTACTATTGTTTTTCCTTACAGATAGTTGGCATAAAATGGTTAGGTTTTTGGATTTCGAGGCTGAAATATTCACATCAATTTCATTCAAAATATGCTCAAAAGATTAATAATCCTTTGTGAACTAACTTTCCAATTACAATGATTACACATCGTCGGCATATAAAAATTTGTTCAACTTTCTGTTATGCTTTATAATAATTCCTTTAGTATACATTTTATTCAATTTAAAATCTATTTCGTATGTACAAATTTAATTGTAGGTGACAGCGGATAACGCTGTTTCATTCCTCGATTCATTTGTTTGGATTTTAAATTGTATTATTTCATTTCACTTTTATATTTGTAGTTCGATATATTTCTATCATGTTATATAAATAACTGATTTGGAATTTCTTTCTGTGTAAATACTGGGTAGACGAGACGAGACGCCACCGAAGCTGCAGGAAACTAGTCGCCGGAGTGTCACTACCTGCTCCCGGATTTATGGCTCTGTAATTCTCGTATTAGACCCAGCGAAAAGTACATATTAATTAGTTCACAAGGTTTAATTGAATGATTAACATAAATCTAGCAATAATTCATAATTTTTTTTACCGTTCTTGTGAGCAGTAATAATGAGTCCGCCAATTTACTCAGACTGTGCAACAATCGAGACAATATTCTCGGACTATCAGATCCCGAGCAACAAAATACTGCAGAAAGCAGTTTGCAATTTTGTGCCGAGTGCCGAGTATGTAAGTTGTATCACGAGGTACAGTACAGAACAACGCACTTTCATTTGTAATACTTCTGCAAAAAAGTCTTTATGGAGAAGGTGTCGCCGTAAGTTCCATCGTCAATTAATTTCGCTATTCCTCTGTGCAGGATAAAACAACAACATACCGGCTACTAAAGAAGTTCAAAGAGACAGGATCTGTATAAAATAAGAAGCCCCGTGTGAATAAACGTGTATTAACAGAGGAGAAATCTACAGAGCACTTGCAAGAATGAGATAAGCTTTTATGTTTTTATCGTATCGCAAATTACTATCGCTTTGGCGGGAAGCTTTTTATGTTTTTATCGTACCGCATATTACTATCGTTCTTTGACGGTAGGAAGACCACTCCTATAGCATGCTCGGGCCGCTAGACTTTCGGATTAGCGGTGGCGTTTCGTCTCGTCCACCCGGTATTTTAAACAATAAAGTATCTTTCTGCCGTAACAAATTAGATTGGATCCCTTGCTTTATTAATAATAATTATTAACAAAACAAAGCATGCAACCTAATTAAAATTATTTTAATTTGAACATGTTTCATATTCCTCCTTTCCTAAATTAATTTTAGCATTCAAGAAGAAAATCTATAATGGAATTTAATATTTCATTCAATAATTATTATCTACTTATTTTCAAACACACAGTATACTTCATAAATATATCCTGTCATAATTCCCATATCCTTATAATTGGTAAGACAAATCTACTTCGTTATTCTTCTAGAATTTTTATTAAACTGTATAATATATTGTTGATAAATTTGGGAATTTTTTATAAATTAATTTCCTACGAATTTGTGAAGTTAATTTCTTTAATATAATAGTGATTTACTACTCTTGGTTCTCGGTGAAGCAGCATCTATTTCAACTTTCGTAAGAGACTTATTATAATTATATTTACCCCAATAATTCTCTTCTTATTTTGTATAAGACAAATAAGTTACATTTTCAGAATTATTGAAAAACTAATTTCTTTGAAGGAACAAATTAGATGTACTAACTCTTCAATGCCCTTCCCCATATGCGTGAACATTTTCAAAAACATTCGTTCTTATTTTATTTAAATCAATTTCCAAAGTAGTGTTAATTGACTCTTACGTTTGTTGTTTTCTATTGCGGATTTTTTAAAATAATTTAATAATTTATCTATTTAATAATAATAATTTATTTAATAATAATTTATTTAATAATTTATATATTTAATCTGACAGGATTAAGGCCATAAGGCCTTCTCTTCCATCCTACCAGATAGCACCTATAAATACAAAAAAGAAATGGTGCGTAATTTTTATTCTCTATAAGATGATTATATTAGATATGTATATTAAAGAAAATGTATAATAAATGTGAAGGTACAGTTATTGGTGGGATTAAGGATGTTATTTTAGTAAATTATATTTAGGAGATTAGGTACAGCTTGCAGAAGTAAAATTATTGGAAATATTCAACATTTTTTCCCCTCCATTACTGTACTTGTACAATATTGAAAATTGGTATGCTTAAATCACTGTCCTTCTGTTATATGAAAAAAAAAAAAAAAAAAAATTATGCTCGACCATGCCGAAATGTAGTAATTATACACCTGGTAGCAGTCCTTTAATGCATGTCATTAAAGTACACCTACTCATTAAAGTACAGGTGTTCAGCCAATGACAAGTCAGCTTTGTACCGTTATAAAACCTCAGCCCATGACAAGTCAGCTTTGTATCGTTATAAAACCGCAAGAATCGATTATTCTCGGATATGCAATCGAAAGAGAATTAGCGAAAAGTCACGGGGGCTGGAAATCCAATACTGTCGCAGAAGGTTATGTTCTGTTACTATAATAATTCGAGTTACTTGTAAATAATATTCAAATAAATTCAATTTGTCATCTCGTTTTTCAATTCTAAATCAATTTTCAGGTCATATCAGAGTAATGCTCATCTTATTCTGTGCCAAGGTCAATGAAATTCGGCCTCGGAAAAAATCAATACTTTCGCGTCTGCGCACATCTTACAATTCAGGTCAGTTCGCACATAACCATAATTTTGAATACTTTCAAGTTATAAATATGATCGAGCATAAAAAGGCGTATGAAACTTGCCTATAATGGTAACTCGCTTGCGCCCGTTTCATAAAAAATCATACTTGCGTCTTAATTACTACCATTATAGGCTCGTTGCATAGTGTACTATTGCGATTTAAAACAACTATTTATATATTTTTTTTCAAAATTAAAAATAAACTTGTTAACTTTGTCATGTTCTCGCTCATTTATTTTATTGCTGAAACTTATGTTTACAATATCATGCTCTTTCAATTACATTGCCTAATAAATAATATTTCTTTTTATTTTGTGTTAGAAGAAAATACTGATATTGACCATTTTTTTTAAATGAATTTATTTTTTATCAGAAAATCTATCAAAGGTAGAGAAGTGGTCTTGCATTATATTGTAGATATGACATGCATAAATATACACAAAAATTTTATTACAGAATGTTGGATAGATTTTTAATTATGTGGGAAACGCTTCATCAGTGCACAGTGAACTGAATTAAAAAAAAAGAAATGTAAATATTTTTTGTAATCGTAAAAATATATTTTTTTTTTTTCATATAGCAGAAGGACAGTGTTTTACAGAACTAATTTTCATTTTTGTACAAGATACAGTAAAAAGTTGAGGAAAAAAGTTGAATATTTCCAAAATTTTACTGCTGCAATCTGTACCTAATCCTTTAATCAACAAAAAAATACTCACGTAATGAAGAAAAACGAAAAAGAGCCATCGTTATGTCACTATTTAAGAAACGTTACACATAAGAATTGTAAAAATTATTCAGGAATCACTCTGTTCAACTCCTGACAAAACTCTTCGTCGATGATTTAATACTACCAATCAAACAATTGCGTCTGCTTGGAATCATACTCTATATTCTACAATATTCTAATAAGATCCGTGAGAAATATTATGAAGTGTTTTATATCATTTCCATTGTCCAAATTTAAATCCATATTGTTCAAAATCCAGAAATACTTATAAAATGTTAGTTGGGAGACCTGAAGGGAAAAAGACCTTTGGGAAGGCCGAGATGTAAATGGGAGGATGATATTTAAATGGATTTGTGGGAGTTGGGACATGATATTAGGGACGGGCTTAGTCTTGCTCAGGATAGGGACCGATGACGGGCTTATGTGAGGGCGGCAATGAACCGCCGGGTTATTAAAATCCATTTGTAAGTATTTTTCAAGATCTTGTCAAGTCTTAGTTTCGAAGAGCAATGATGACTGGCCGATACATTCTCCTCCTCTTATTATGACCTAGCAAGCAACAGTGTCTTTGTATTTTTTCTTCTAAATTAATTGTCTTTTATTGGATGACGTGCTCAAAATTGAGAAAAACAACAAACAGTCTTGACTGCACTTATTTATTACACATTCTGAGAGATCACTTCGATGAACACGGATCGCACTTGCTATTTATAAAGTCTTCAATCAGAACCTCCGAGAGTATTGTTGCTATTATTATAGGCTACGACACACCTTACTCAACGCCCACAAATCGCGCCACACTTATTTGTTTTTAATAAAGGTAAAAAGGTATCCCCGTAACATGCCATGAAGGCACTTGGGGGGGATGGAGGTAGAGCCCCATGCTTTCCATGACCTCGGCACTAGAATGAGGTGGTGTGGTCGGCACCACGCTCTGACCGCCTTTTACCCCCGGGAAAGACCCGGTGCTCAATTTTATAGAAGGCTGAGTGAACCTTGGGGCCGTTCTGAAAGTTTGGCAACGAGAAAAAATCCTGTCACCACCTGGGATCGAATCCCGGACCTTCCAGTCAGTAGCCAGCTGAATAATAATAATAATAATAATAATAATAATAATATAATAATAACAAATAGTGCTTTTCTTCTGGAGAAGAAGGTGGTGGAAAATAGGGAGATGATTACTGTTCACTGCACGGAAATTTTTGTCTTTTTTAAACTCCTTTTCGTCCAAATAAGACTTTCTAGGTCTAAGCGGAATTCAAAGAAAAATTATATTAAATCATAGTTATTCACGCATATTTCGGTTTCGTGATGAAAAATTCAAGAAAAAGGTGCCGGAACGCTGTTCAAGCGCGTTCCGCCAGAAAAAAAGGACTAATAATAACACTTCTTTGTAATGTCGGATATCCAGTGTTGTAGATAGTTCGATGTTAACAAGCAAGCGGATATTCTGAAAGAAACAAGCAGCAACTTGAGTGGCATTAGTCATTAGAAAAAAAAAATATGTGTCAAAAATCCCAACCTATCTATGCTCGATGTCCAATGAAAGGTTTTTATTATCATTTTTGAAAACTAACCAATTTACATCAATATGGAGTCTGCGCTCGGTGGGTTGCACAGAGTTTCCCTATACGTGGCCTCATGGTTTACAGATCAAGAAGTAAATTATCCTCAAGATGCATCAGTCTGTTCCGTTGGTTAGATTTCACTATTTTCATGGTAGAAAATACTGATTCACACAATTATGACGCTGAAAACGTCAGTTATAAATAATTTTTTCTAGTTTATTTGGGCACCATCGACTGATTTGAAAAAAAAAAACATTTCCGTATATAAGACACTCGAGATTTTGTTTATATTCATCGCCATGCCACGTATAACCATATTGCAATATTCATCACTATATTTACAAAACGCGATAAGTTTTTATGAACCCTGAAGGAAATTTTCGTTCACATTATTTGAATTAGCATTGGTGTCATCTAACGCAGAACTTAATTCAGATTGTCTTTTTCGAATTAAAAATTTGTCCATGATAGAATCTAAAAATAGTAACAATTTTGATAAAATACCTGCATTATCACTCGCTCGCAAGTATATACTGAAACTGGTCAATACGTTCTGACGATTCTAAACTATGTTTATTACTAAGTTGGAAGAGAAAACGAATTACTGAGCATTGTTACAGGAGTTCACTTTCATTCGAATTATCGTGAGGCAGACAAATTAAACTGAGGTTTGTTGCAGGTGTTCACGTTTCATTGGTAAAGTCTGTCTCAAAATAAAATGTATAGTCGCGACGCTCTTATTCCCGGCGTGACTCCTCCTCTTTGCTTACGTCTTAGGAAGTGAATGCTCTATAAAGTCTAGGTAGGTAGTATCTTTCACCATTCTTGTTCTTTCGTTGCCTAACTACCAGACGAGGAATCTATTTGCCACACCGTTAAACATTATCATATCGTAGCTCCTATGATATTAAATCAAACGCACTGTAATTCAGAAAATAATTGAGCGGCAAATAACGTCTTCGTGTGCTTTCTGCGAACACCAAAGAAAGAGCCAAAATGGCGGGCGATTACATTAAGTATTTATCGAGCCTTAGGAAATGAATAACGTCTTCAGCGAATCACAAGACGCATACGTTTAAATGTAGCCGACCTGCAACGCGATTGGCTGCCGGAAATTAGAGCGACGGGACTATACCTTATCAAACACTTCATTGTAAATAAAAATAATGCGTTGTAAAGAGACTTTCTGAATGGCGTAAAATTTATTTTTCAATTTCAAAATTTCTCGACACACCGATTGGGAACCCCTGGGCTACTCTATTATTTCTGTTGTTATAATCTCCTACGCTGAGTTTGTTTCTCTAAGGTTTGTCCTATTGTAACATGACTAAAAAATCGAAATTCTGCATTAATTTTAAATAAACTATTCATACTAACAATTTCACCTTTTTCGGCTGCGAAATAACTTCGGGCAGATATTTTAACACACACAGAAAAGAGAAGCAATTTGCAAATTTCGTCAATATGAATATAAACCCTTTAGTACTTCCTTTCAATGTATCAGACATTTCAATTTATTAAACACAAATATTTACCAAAGTGAAGTTGTGTTATCGTAACAGCGGAGAGATATTGACAGCTCTATACATTCACGTGTCAGTTAAATATTTTCTATACGACAGCAAGCAAAACATTTCCCTTGCTTCGCCTGTGGGATAGGCACACCTGCGTTGCTCGTTTATCCAAACAGAGTCGTTATATCCTCGATAAAGCAACACTTCTTCCATACTAATATTAACTCCTTCGTACTCGTCTCGCGCACCACCTCATTTACATCTCACAATCCAGGTCACAAGCTCTTCCGTAAACCTCGAAACGATTCTGTGACGTGTGGCGTTCTAGCCTACAATCAACTTTAATCAATCTTTGTAATTAAAATACATAATATACAAACTACCATTTTCATTACATCTTCTACAAGTACAAGAAAGAACCTTATACTAATCACTCTCCGTACTACACGGATAAAAGCTATAATCATGATGACAATCATAATGGTATCTACAGGGTGGTTCAGGAGGATTTACCGTCACTTAAGGAGCTTATTTCCGAAGACATTCTGAGCAAAAAATGCCATATAAACATTTGACCTAATCACAATATTATCCGAGTTAAACTAATTTGAAATTGAGGACCGTTTTTGCAAAACTTGCTAACTGAAAAAAAAATAAATAAATTTTAAAGGAGAGAGAAAAAACTGAATGAAGACAAATAAGTTATAGGTGCAACCATCACAATTTGACACACTATAATGAAGAGAAATAATTCAATTTTACTAAGATAACTTTAACATCGTGTAGAGGCCTGCTTTATGTTAACTAATCCACCAAAATCTCAATTTTGCAAATTTTGAAGTTAGCAAGTTTTGCCAAAACGGTCCTCAATTGTTAGTAAATTATCTTTTTTCTTTAGTTTTAAGGGTAAAAAAATATTACAAATAGAGAATGAACTACTCAGAAGTGTCATTTCTTTAATTGGCAAGTATTCTGAAGCTAATAATGTGTTGTTAATTCCTTATTACAGATTTTGTTTTTCAATTTTTAACTAAAAATGACATCATTCTTACGCACTTATCACAAAAATTGTTACAAATCATGCGACTTCAGGAACTTGATTCTTTACAGTATAATTATGCATTCTAATGCACAAGAATGGCGTGATTTGTAATAATTGTTGTGATAAATGCGTAAGAAAATGTAATTTTGTAGTTAAAAATTCAGAAAAAAATTCTGTACATAGCAATTATGGAATTCACAACGAATTTTTAGCTTCAGAATACCAGCTAATTAAAAACATGATACTCCTGAATAGTTAATTCTTTAACTGTAATATTCTTTTACCCTTAAATCTCAAGAATAATAGTATTTTACAAATAACTTCAAATTAGTGTAATTCTGAAAATATTGAGATTAGGACACATGTTTATATGATATTTTTTGCTCAGAATGTCTTCGGAAATAAGCTTCATAAGGGACGGTAAATCCTCGTGAATCACCCTGTATAATATCTAGGGCCAGGAAGTTCATGCATTTGCATATATTTTTTTCATTGGCTGTAATTAATTGCTGATTATTTATCTTCATGAGTCATCAACATTTAAGCTTATCAAACCAAATTTTGTTGCATATATTTACATATTTTCGTTGTTTTTCTATAACTGCATAATGTTTTATGATATTTATATTATTGTGGCATATTTTCGCATTTAAGCTCACGAAAGCTGATTTTTATTGCATAGAATTGCACAGTTTTGATTTATAAATTCAAAGTATCATATTGTATTTTCGAAAACTGGTACTGTATGAAAATATAAGTATTTTTACGAGGAAAGTATTGAAAGTTTCGCGGCACACCGGTTGAAAACCACTGATTGTAGAGCATGGGAATGTTTATTGCGTTATCATTCGGTTGGGTAAGGTTTGGACAGAGATTCGCATGCTTCAACTTGTCAACAATAATTACTTACATAAATTTAATTTACGACGAAGTGAAGAGAAGCGAATAGAAGCATTTGAAATGTGGATAAGGAGAAGAATGGAACGTGTGAAATGGACAGAAAGAGTAAGAAATGAAGCTGTGTTGGAAAGCGTGGGTGAAGAAAGAATGATACTGAAACTGATTAAGAAGAGGAAAAGGAATTGTTTGGGTCACTGGTTAAGAAGAAACTGCCTACTGAAGGATGCAGTGGAAGGAATGGTGAACGGGAGAAGAGTTCGAGGTAGAAGAAGATATCAGATCATAGACGACATTAAAATATATGATCGACCTGGTTGGCGAGTTGGTATAGCGCTGGCCTTCTATGCCGAAGATTGCGGATTCGATTCCGGGCCAGGTCGATGGCATTTAAGTGTGCTTAAATGAGACAGGATCATGTCACAATAGATTTATTGGCATGTAAAAGAACTCCTGCGGGACAAAAGTCCGTCACATCCGGCGACGCTGATATAACCTCTGCAGTTGCGAGCGTCGTTAAATAAAACATAACATTAACATTAAGATATTGTGGAGCATATGAGGAAACGAAAAGGAAGGCAGAAAATAGGAAAGATTGGAGAATGCTGGGTTTCCAGTGAAAAATCTAACTTGGGCAGAATAATAAAAGAATGAATAAATGATGAATAAGTTTAATCTCATCCTGTTTGACCTATAATATTATTAAGTTACATTTATTATTATGACTAGTGGCTTGTGCAGCAATTGCTGCAAACAAAGTCCATAAAAAGTTCAAATAAATTTGTTCAGATTTATTTTCAATGAAGAATACCAGACATTTTGATAGTTATTTGCTTCCATAATAGTGAAACATACTCCCTCTGAATGTTTTTTTTTTTTTTTTGCCAAATATTTTTCCTTGAACCTATCCGTCTTCAGTTCTTGAGTTTCAATGCGAAATCGCTAGTAACAATGTCAGGATGATCAGTGGGTTTTTCATGTGGGAGTAATGCAGTAGCTATTTCGGATCATTGTGGATTGTATGTGAAAGTTAAGAAAATGTAAGGTTTGTCATGCTTTGAACAAAAGACTTAGCATCTTAGTATAGCTGCTGCATGTTTCGTGAACTACCCTGAAATGTAGAGGGCAGAATCACTTTTTCCCACTAAGAGATCTTGCTGAGGTGATCAAGAGACTACAAAATCTTGTAGGCCTCTTATTTTATCAATAAGTAATACCTTTTGGTCTTTTCTTATAAATTGTAATTTTTTGCTCTTCTTCTAGACAATACTGATCTATCAAATACTGCTCGATTAATTTGTGCAACAAAGAATGTTATTTCGTATATTTTCTGTAATATAGGCTGTTGTGAGGAATTTATTGCCGAGATGTGGAAAATGAGGCGAATGATATGACACAGTTGTAGTATCTTATATGCGCTCTAAATAAAATTGTCCATCGTAAATCGTTAGCAGCTTTAGTGTTTCATTTGTTGCTGGTTGCGGGAAATAAACTTACTCATCACGGTAGCAAGAAGTGAAATGGCATGCTATTTTCCCTACAACAAAATACGCTTGGCAGCGATCACAAATCTAATCAATTAAACCAAAGAAATATGAAATTAATTTTGATGTAGTTTAAAGACGCAGCTAAAAAAGGAAGCATGACTCAATTACTACAAAGGAAAGTTAGAGAATCAGACATATAAATATCTATAACACACTGCCATTACATATATGAAAAGGACCCACACCACTTGATTAATAATTATTGTAAAAGTATTTAATTTTTAATAACAATATTGTTACCTTACGTAAGTTTTATAGTTTTCAGTAACACAAGTTTATATAGGCCTATAGCCGTTACTCAGTAAATTATAGAAATGAAGATCTAATATAAAATATTCTTTCTCTGCGTCTACTTACATAAAGCCCCAAAAGGTTTCACTTTCATATATCAGTATAGCATTATGTGTTGCAATAATTATAGTAATATTTCATTTTTAATGGTAATAATGTCATAAAATATTCTTAAGCTTTGTAATTCTTAATATCCAATACACAGCTGTACTCGGAAAACTACAGACCAGAGACTCAGACCTGTAAATTATTTTTTATACGTTATCAAAAAATTGCACAAATGACGATCGACATATTGGCATTATGATGAGAAAGAATCTGAGCCGTCTGAACTCTATGTCAGCAATCCTGTAGGTCATGGCCTTCGTGTAATAGCCTATTGTTTATTGTAGTGTGTGTTTTGTTTTACTCTGAAATGTAACACGGCCGACTTGATGCTCGCTTCTCTTAAGGAAACGAACATCAAGTCGGCCGTGAATGCAATTAATTAGTTCTCAAAACTGACGGAAGATGGATTTTGGAAAAAAGGAAAATTATGTAGGAAAATTGACATTTCACTGAAAACTATTATTTTTCCGAAATACCTTGGGTTCCAAGCTTCAAAATGAGGGGTCATTTATTAAAATCCGTTCAGCCGTTTTCCCGTAATTTCCATTACCAGTTCAAATTATATATATAGAGATTATTATTATTATTATTATTGCAATTATTATTATTATTATTATTATTATTATTATTATTATTATTACTTGTTAGTGATATATCAAGAAATACAAAATTTCATTATTATTACATATTTATTAGCATATTTTGAGGTTTTAAAAGGCATATTTACATGCATATTCAGGTTTTTAGGGCATGAACTTCCAGACACTATTAATACACTGGTCAGCGCTAAATTTAATTTCAACTACTATGCTGGAACGATTTTATGTTAACTTTATGGCGGATTCTGAATATTTCAGGGGTTTTGTTAGATTGGTACTAATTTGTTAGATAATTAATTGATGTCCCATTGAAAACCATAGCAAAATGCAAATAAACTTTAGCAAGTTACTTATGCGTAGCCTGATTACAAATCACATAAAAATTGTAACAAAGTAAACACATGAAATACGTAATGGTATAGAATTTGGTGCAATAAGCAAACAATGCAAGCTGATTAAAGTTAACTATAAAGCACTGAAAACATTGTTTGTACCATGTTTTATGCGGGTTCGCGAGGTAATCACGTCGGAGTCTCCAGGAGTGGTCAGCAATCATATTTCTGTCTCATCTGATACCTTCCCTCCATATACTTTATAATTGATGGACAGTTCCCCTCGTTCCTCACTAATATAATTACAATTTTATATAAATGTGTGTGAGTTATTATGGAGAATGTGAACATTTTTGCTCATCATAGTAACTGAACTTTGAAAGTTTGTGTTTATTGATGTTGTAAAAAATCATCACCACCATTTATACTTTTCCAATTAATTAATAATTTAAACGATTCTTGTTATGTTATTCGATATTGTAAATACCAATTTTTTCAGGAACTGAAAGTTTTATATACCTAATTTATTATTATAATTGTTAAAGTCGTTGTTTAAATCAGGCTTGCAGAACTCTGCGACAATTGTGGAGTTACGTCACTCATCGAAATACGTCACTCACCCCTTCCTTCCACCCCAGCGTCATTGACTTAATACGGGAGGGGATTTTTATTCAGTGTCTGTCTTATGTGATTGCGTACGGGCCACAGATACGTCATTCAACGCCGGTGGATGAGGAACCAACGATTTCCCCATACTTTCCATCCCTCTCTCGCCAGTTCTGTATCCCTGGTTTAAACTATATAAAGTGAACCGTAAGTAATGTCATTAATTTCAGGTTGTTATTCTTTGAGATAATTCAAACAAAAAAGTTTAATACAAGTTTGCTCCTTTTTGCTACCTTTCCGAGATAAAAATTGTTTTACATGAAACATTTCATAGCGCGTTTTGGGAAAGTCAAGGATTGAATTTCCAATATGCTCACTCTATTTAAGAGAGCAATGTATTATGATAATAAATTATTGAAAAAAATTTAGTTTTGTTCCTTAAATGTGCATAAATTTAATCCGAACGAATGTAACATTGTAAAATTCCTTTCCAGAACGAAAAGTTAAATTAAACATATTTTATATAGGCTAGCATGGCCAATCTCAAATTGATATGGGAAGAATAGAAAGGACACTGTTCCTTGATTAGACGACTTCAGTCACCTTCTGCAACGCCTGCTTTTCCCATCACTAATTCCAACATGACCTTCCCGGGGGTCGAACATGGTCCGCCTGGGTGGAAAACAAGAGCGCTAATGCTTGAGCACAGACGCGGTAAAGCAGACCTCATGACAAACAAATAAGCATAAATTATTATCCTTGTTGAACTGAAGTAATTGATAAAAACCGAGAAATGTAGGACATATTTCTAAAAGGCACGCGCGAACTCGTCTTCTTACATTATGTCAAGAATTGATGGAATAACTTAGTGAACTAGGAAGGTGTTCATCAATTTCCTTACCCTAGAATACCCGTTCGATCACAGATAAATAATTTAGAATGAAAACTGAAAATATCACATAGGATAGTAGCATATAATTATAATGAGAAAGGGTGGCCATCGATAAGCACTAATCTACGAAACAGAGACAATAACGTTCTAAAGATATTAAAAAAGAAGCCTTTTTCTAGTAACGTATATGTATAATATGACAAATTTTCTTAAGTTTATGTTGAATTTGCATCGACTGATGGTTTCACAGACTTTATTTTCCGCTCGTCAACGAAACTAAATTAATTTTGTATTCAATTTAGTAACTACACGGTATGCTAAAATTTATACAGGACTTAGTTGCCATAATTTTCAGTCATTAACTCTTAAACGATGAAAAATTGGGCGTTGCAAAAGTAAATATGTATTTTAGTTTTTAATTCTCCTCTCTTCCAAGCTGCTAACGACTCATAACATGGTCTCTACATTGCTCACTGGAACGTTGCAACTTTAATGAGATCTTTATGTTCGACTAAAAGCAAATGACTACGCTTAAAATGGGACCACATACGTCATATAGAGAAGTCTTAAGACTTCACATATAAAAAGAGACTTCTTCCTTCATATTTTAAGAGTTGAGACGTATAAAACTTCTTAAAAGTCCTTTTACGGGTCGAGCAGTTTCGTTTTCAGAAGTCAAACAACTTTTTAAAAATAATTCCTCCTGGAGCAAGGTAGAAAGGGAGTTCATAATTTTATGCTGCGCTCATCAATATGGAATATTCTTGAAAGAATTTCAGAAATAAATGCGATATGAGAAGAAAATTAAAATGAGAATCTAATTTTGTTTTCTAAATCATTCTTGCTGCTACTCAGGATTCATTATCTTGATTTCAAATGCGAGAAAATTCAGGGGAAATTTCGGGAATTAATAAAATATGGGAACTAATGGAGTAAAGCTATTCGACCTAGGTATGTCACATTCAATGTAACTAAAGGTACATTCTAAATGAATCGCTTACTTATGAAAGTGCTTAAGTCATAAATCCTGAAGTTGTGAGAAAAAAAAAACTCTACAACTTCCTGTTAAGATTTTGTGTAAAAATACAAACATTTTCTCACTGTGTTATCACTTAATATTGTCAAGTCCACACCTGTGGAGTAACGGTCAGCGCGTCTGGCCGCGAAACCAGGTGGACCGGGTTCGAATCCCGGTCGGGGCAAGTTACCTGGTTGAGGTTTTTTTCCGGGGTTATCCCTCAACCCAATACGAGCAAATGCTGGGTAACTTTCGGTGCTGGACCCCGGACTCATTTCACCGGCATTATCACCTTCATTTCATTCAGACGCTAAATAACATAGATGTTGATAAAGCGTCGTAAAATAACCCAATTAAAAAAATATTGTCAATTTGAGAAGTTCTTTCCTTTTTACTATTTTTATTTTCGTGAAAAATAAATTTTTGAATATCACAGGCTTAGGTCCTTTCATAAATTAATATATCAATTATTAAAGGGATTTAATAAAAATTAAAGCTGTACGGTTAATATGATATTATAACTTAATTATTAACCATTTCACATTTCGGAATATGTATGATAAGAACTTTCTTGTGTTAAATTTTAACTTATCTTGTTAACATGTTTCGACCTATTTTCGGTCATCTTCGGAACTGGTCGTTATTGGTCTTGGCGCCTCTTGTTTCCTGTGTGGGTGCACTACGAACTACACTACGAACGCACCCAACAACGACCAGTTCCGAAGATGACCGAAAATAGGTCGAACATGTTAACAAGATACGTTGAAATTTAACACAAGAAAGTTCTTATCATACATATTCCGAAGTGATACAGTGTTAAAATTTGTGTAATCAAGGTGTATAGACTACTTTTCACATTGTTGTATTACAAAAGTTTTTGTTAATGTTCAATCCTTTTTTCATTTTAGTCTGCTCTGTTGACCACTGAAGAATGTGATTATAAAATTCTTGATGTTCAGAAGAAATGTAATGGTGAATATTCTTTATGTCATTAATTTTTTTCGTGTTTATTGGCAATTTCTGCATTGAATATCCATTTTCCATATAAATAGTAGGATTCTAAAGATTTTTGGATGCCTGACGAAAGATAAAAGTATGCTTCGTTATGTCACCAATGTATTGGGACGCAACAACTGTCCTTCTTGAGCTACCATACTGGAATTGCATAATACTATAAATTGTGAAGTCTTGCTTTTGTCTCCGAAGAAGAGTTTTACCCTGGCTTTCCATTGACAAATAAGTTTGTTTGTAAAGTTTGGGCCACCATAACTTGAAGTCCAATGTCCTCAGAGATTACTATACGCTAATTATACAAATGGGTTTTAAGGAACCCGCAGGTTCATTTCCACCCTCACATAAGCCCGCCATCGGTCCCTATCCTTTGCAAAATTTTCCAGTCTCTATCATCATATCTCACCTCCCTCAAATACATTTTAATATTATCCTCTCATCTACGTCTCGGCTTCCCCAAAGGTATTTTTCCTCCTGCCTCTCATCTATCACTCTATATGCATTTCTGGATTCGCCCATACATGCTACATGCCCTGCCCATTTCAAACGTCTGGATTTAATGTTCCTAATTATGTCAGGTGAAGAATACAATGCGTACAGTTCTGAGTTGTGTAAGTTTCTCCATTCTCCTGTAATGTAATATAATATAAAGGAGACAAAAATAATAAACACCGGTACTTGTCTAAACACAGGCGCATTTAATAAACAACAGTAAACTTTAATAAAGATTTATGATAATTGTGATTACATTAAGAAACACTTTAATTATCGGCATGAAATTGGTATCGCTTTATTCCGAATTAATACTTGTTCCGTACTTCTGATCCCAACAAAAGTGAGGACAGAGCATGCTGAAATATCTTGTTTTTGTTTAGTGATAGTGATGATGATTATGATGACATTGAGAAAAATCTTAGTGATTTGCATGGATTAGGCATTGCTTTATTCTGAATTAATATTCGTCCTGTTTTTCTGATCCCGACAAAAGTGAGGACAGAGTGCTGAAATATCTTATTTTTGTTTAGTGATAGTGATGATGATTATGATGACATTAAGAGAAACCTTTAGTGATTTGCATGGATTAGGCATTGCTTTATTCTGAATTAATATTTGTCCCGTTTTTCTGATCCCGACAAAAGTGAGGACAGAGCTTGCTGAAATATCTTGTTTTTGTTTAGTGATAGTGATGATGATTATGATGAAATTAAGAAAACCTTTATTATTATTATTATTATTATTATATTATTATTATTATTATTATTATTATTATTATTATTAATTTATTTAACCTGGTGGAGATAAGGCCATCAGGCCTTCTCTTCCCCTCTACCAGGGGATTATCATGACATTAAGAAAACCTTTAGTGATTTGCATGGATTAGGTATTGCTTTATTCTGAATTAACATTCCTCCCGTTTTTCTGATCCCGATAAAAGTGAGGACAGAGCATGCTGAATTATCTTGTTTTTGTTTAGTGATAGTGATGATGATTATGATGACATTAAGAAAACCTTTAGTGATTTGCATGGATTAGGTATTGCTTTATTCTGAATTAACATTCGTCCCGTTTTTCTGATCCCGATAAAAGTGAGGACAGAGCATGCTGAATTATCTTGTTTTTGTTTAGTGATAGTGATGATGATTATGATGACATTAAGAAAACCTTTAGTGATTTGCATGGATTAGGTATTGCTTTATTCTGAATTAGCATTCGTCCCGTTTTTCTGATCCCGATAAAAGTGAGGACAGAGCATGCTGAAATATGTTGTTTTTGTTTAGTGATAGTGATGATGATTATGATGCCATTAAGAAAACCTTTAGTGATTTGCATGGATTAGGCATTGCTTTATTCTGAATTAATATTCGTCCCGTTTTTCTGATCCCGACAAAAGTGTGGACAGAGTACGCTGCAATACCTCATTCTTGTTTGATAATAATTATGATGATTATGATGATATTAAGAAAGTCTTTAATGATCTGCATGCAATTGGTATTGCCTTAATCTGAATTAATATTTATCCCGTGTTTTTGATCCCAACAAAAGTGAGGACAGAGTACGTTCTTGTTTGATAATAATGATGATAAATATAATTAGTTTAAGTAACTCTCTAATAATATGCAGGAAATTGGTTTTGCTTTATTATGTCCCGTGTTTTTGACCCCTGACAAAAGTGAGGACACAGCACGCTCAAATAACTCCTTTTTGTCTGATAATAATGATGATGTTCATGATAATATTAAAAAAAACTCTGTAATGATCATAATGTAGCTAATTGGCATTTGTTTATTCTGAATTAATATATGATATATGACTGATATTTACATTTGTAGAATTTCTGCAATGCCGGTTGTTACTTTCCATCTGTTAATTCTCTCAATTTCTTTCACTGCAAAAATATAATAGCCTATAAAAATTGTGGAAGTTGCGAACAAAACCATTCATTTCTATCGATAACAAAACATGAGTTTTTTTACGGTTTCGGTATATTTATAGAGGCATCTTCCTGAATATGTTAGTTTTTATGCTAACTCGGTCATTTCCATGAGAAACAGTATGGTGAAATCAGTATTTTCAATCAAAACAGGATAATTCTATATCATTCTAATGCCAATATTTCATTGTCTTTTTTTGTATTAAAAAAACGGACATTTCCAATATTCTGTATGTGTTGCAATAAAATTACCAATCTATTCAAAATCAATGATTTCCACTTCTATGTGCAACAGTGATAATATCTTATTGCTGATTAAAATTATTGTAAAAGCGTTATAATATATTCATTTTGCCATGATACAGTAGAATGAAAGTGAAATTATATATAGGGAGATATGAATGTTTTACTATTATAAATGTCAAATAGCTTTTTTTTCGAACAAAACATTTCCTTCATATTTCCAAACAAAACCGCACATTTCAAAAATATTTCTGTCTATATAATGTAGAGAAAATAACTAAAATCATTATTATTGACACAGAACAATAGACGTAACATGCAGACTAGAGCTGAATAAAACTATAGCTATCCTACAAGCAAAACTCAGCTCAGACTCCTCGCAGCGCGCATGATAAACCCCTCTTACTCCGCTGCTATATGCGTGAGATCATGCTGGGAACAGGAGCATACGTCATCTTCGCGATACAGTCACGCCCACTGGTTTCTGCGCACTGAGTTTTCCTTGTTGGATGCCTATAACTGCCAATCTTGCTCGCTGTGTTTGTTACATTTGTCTTTCGAGTCTCGTCTCGTAACTCTTGTGCGCTTCCGAGACTCGCTCATCATTCTCGAAATAGCATTTGGTCGACGTGGAAAGATTTCATAACTTTGAACAACATATATAATTGAAATAAACAACATTAGAAATGTTTAATTGATACAACAAAAATAAAATAAAAGAGTATCAGAGTTATCATAATGTTATGGTACTACTATCAGATATTACCTATTTTAATTTATAAGAAACATAAAACATAGCGTTAAATAAAACGTCTGGTTTACTTCAGATTGTATACTTGATCTCAAACTTACGGAAAAGAATTTCCTAGTACATCTTGATTACACAACTTTTAACACTGTATCACTTCAGAATATGCATGATAAGAATTTCCTGTGTTAAACTCCAACGTACCTCGTTTATATGCTTCGTCCTATTTATTGGTCATCCTCAGAACTGGTCGTTGTTGGTCTTGGTATCTCTTGTTCTGTTTCCTGTGAGGGTGTGTTCTTGTGGTATAGTGTAGAGTCAAAGAGTGTGTGTGTTCTGAACTTGAGTTGTGTGTTGAGAATTTCGTTAGAGTGTGTTTTCGTGTGTCTGTATATTTCATATTGTTCTAGTGTGTTTAGTTTCTGGCTTTTTGGTTGGCTGTGTAGTATTTCCATGTCTGTGTTGATGTCTCTGTGGGTGTGGTTAGCATTTGTGATGTGTTCTGCATATGTGGAGGTGTTTTGTAATTTTGTTATGGCTGTGATGTGTTCTTTGTAACGTGTTTGAAATGATCTGCCTGTCTGTCATATGTAGAAGTTGTTGCAGGTGTTACATTTGAGTTTGTATACGCCTGTATAGTTGTATTTGTTTGTTTGTATTGTTTGTGTGTTGACATGAGTGTTATTTGTTCTATATGCGATGTTGTAATTAATTTCTTGAATTTCCTAGTCTTTTAATAAGGGCCTAGTAATTATATAAAGATTGGGGAGATGATATTTCAAATAGGCTACTTGATTGTTTATACATATATAAAAGTTGCCAAAACATATAAACGTTCAGTCTGGTATAAACAACTGTGACGATTCAAGGCTGCTTGACGTTTGTGAGTTGATCACTCCCGAAATCCCGATGTTTTGAACGTTTGCTTGCAAGCAGTTAACGACAGGCAACACTGTCGTGCGGGTTTTCGGCTTTGCAGGCGCTGTTAGTCTTGCATTTTCGTTCGTTGTTCATCTGTAATGCAGACACAGAAAATTGTTGTCCACTTTAGGAGTAAAATGAAGGCTCGATACAATTTGTTCTACTTCCTGAAAAAACACTATTTTGGAAATAACCGGTTTTGTTCACAACCTCCACAATTAATATCACTCAACTGGATTTCTCGTTTCGTTGCATTCATTCATGAATATAATTAACTCATTTAATAGCGCTTTCATCCATTCTGTTCTCAACATTCGTTCATTTACGTATTCATTAATTTAATCACTCATTTAGGATACTTGTTAATTCCACTCCTTCATGTCCTTTACTTCAATCATACCTCTCCGTTCACTTTACTCATTTCATTTCATTCGTTTTATTCATAAATCCAGCCATCGATCAACTCAATTGAAGTGTTCAGAACCATAGTGGGCCAAGCGCCATTTACTAAAACCGTAGAAAACAAGGGTTAAAATGAAGTTATTACCGTAATTCAATGGAAACATACAGTAAGTAATATAAAGTATACACATTAAAACTAAATGATATATCAATCTTCACTTAATTTTAACCCTTACTTTCTCCGTTTTTAATAAATGGCGCTTGGCCCACTATGGCTCTGAACCCTTCAATTATTCATTTTATTGCTTCATTAAATAATTACTTCAGTCGATCAGTCATTCATTTAGTTACACAGTCACTCATTTATTCATTCATTTTGATGATTCATTTAACTAACCACTCAGTCTTTCAATAATTCTATTGTTCATTTCTGCCTTTCTTTTATTTATTCAATCATCAGTTCATTCATTTATTATTTACAGAATTCATCCATTCTTTCATTCATTATTTCACTCATATATTCATTTCATTGACACATTCCATCACTCATTCATTAAATTAATCATCCATTCATTTCAGTGAATAAATTCATCATTACTTCATTTATTCATTGATTCATTCATTTGTCATTCACTCACTCAATAAAAATATTTTGGTCATTCATTTAATCATCCATTTTGATTATTCGTTAATTTAAGAGTATGAACCCAAAACACTTTAAGTCCATTTTTATGAAAGAACTGGGCTAGTTTTTTTATTCACCGTCTACGGGCTGGGTGAGTTTTCAAATGATATGCACAATAACACAAATTAAGAGACAAGAATTAGTGTTGCTTTTGAAGGAAATAAGATTAAAATTATAATTATAGAGGTCTCGAACAGAATCATTTATAGCCTACAGGATGGAAACGAAACAATTCTGCAGATTTTCAGAGCGAATAACTCATGACGTATTTAACAAAAAAAGTGTAATACCATATTAGTGGAAAGTTCATGGTTTTCTCAGAAAAACCTGTTTTTACCCTAATGTTGAACACTCTCTTATTCGGTAACTATTGCGTCATTTTTTCCCATATGGATAGAAAATCTAATAAAGAATCATTTATTCCTCTGGTATAATTCAATAATGTGGACGCTTTTCGTGTCAGTTTAATTAAAAACCACTAATGTTATGCCACTGAACGATGCGATCAGGTTGGAACGTCGTAGCGAGAGAGGGAGGTTCCCATACAGAGATATGCCTAAGTTCGTTGACCTCTTACATCTTTATTACGAGAAGAAAGACAACTACTATGTTAGCGACGATGTTGTCAGACTGCTGAAGCTTCCAACTTAATATTCTATTAAGCGTTCATTTAATCACGAAACGTAATATAGGTTTGCCATTCCTTTAAGTATACCCTATCATTCCTTTAAATCTGCAAGGTTATTTAACTTCCACTTTGTATATGTATACAGGGTGTAAGGGGTATAAGTGCCGTCCTTTTCATAGTCGTCGAGGACGGTCTAGAGGATTAAAAAATGTTCATACAAGATAGGGTCGAAACTTTATACTGTAGTTTTCCTCATTTTATTTGCGTTATACTGCTTACATCGTTATTAAAATTACGAAAATAGTTACATCAGAAGGTACATATCTAGCAAAGAGGTAATATTAGTTTAAATAAATATTTGTATGTTCTATTACGTTTACGTGAAATTAAATAATAATGCATGCTTAAATTTGTAAATATTCTGGCGTGAGAGACGTGGCAACATATTCAGCAGGATTCATGCAGCTGAAGAACTCTGCACAGACGTACAGATCAGCTGAGTTCAACCTCCCTGTCTATAGGTCTGCTGCTGACCGGATGGTAGTTCAGTACAGGTATTCGATAAACAACTTACAATGGCATTCACAGTTCAGGAATATCATATGTTATTAATTTATGGAGCAAGTCGTTGCAATTCAAGTGCGGCAAGAAGGAGGTACGGCCAACGTTTTCCGCAAAAAAAGTTACCTAATCGCCAAACTTTTGTATGAGTTTGTCAACGATTGTTAGAAATTGGGATTCTCTTACCCCGTTCAGAAAAATCACACAACCAGAGATTTCTCTTAAAATTATACTGCTTTGCGGAAACGGGATAGAATAAAATTTTGCATTAGAAAAAAGTTCGTGTGATTTTGTGCAGTAAACCATTATCATTCCTTTTTTTAGACGTACAATAAAAAATGGAGCAATATTGTTAATTAAAATGGAAATTTACCATTATGTTCTATTAACGAGATTGAAAGTTTGTATTTGCTGTTCGTTTTATGCAACAAAACATGTCCTGGTCCACCCCTGCATTAGAAGAGAGCATCTGTTTTGTACCATTGAGCTGTACTGTTCTCCAACCAGGAGATCAACCGTGAAAGGAATGTGCTTACTATTGCGTCATCTATTGGAGCGAAGTAGATATATAATATTATCGTTATAACGTCTGTTTAAAAACCATTCGCTCTCCTGCATTTGTTATTTCCTGTATGGAGAGATTAAAAGGCCAGGAGATTAACAGTGATCTAATTTTGTAACTAGAGCAGTATAAACATGTGTATATCAATGTTATTGTTTGTGCTGTGACAGCGAGCCAATAGAGATACGAGTACCCACGTGTGTGACCTTATGACATCTTATGACATCAACATTCATTCACAGCATTACTCCGCTTCGCCTCATCCGGCAGGGACTTTCTCGTGGTTGGAACACAGTACTGTCTACTTGTAAACCACCTCCTTCCCATCCAGTAACGTTGTCAAACGTCTAATGTTATAAACATTAATAATTAATTAAATATTTCAATTAGAAAGAAATTGTAAGGACATTTCTTCTTCCTTATGGCATGAATAATCATCAGTTAAAATAAAGACACTTAGACCTCTTACATCCTGTATATGTCTGTATAAATAAAAAAAAAAGGCGTCCACACCTGTGTGGAGTAACGGTCAGCGCGTCTGGCCGCGAAACCAGGTGGCCCAGTTTCGAATCCCGGTTGGGGCAAGTTACCTGGTTGAGGTTTTTTCCGGGGTTTTCCCTCAACACAATACGAGCAAACGCTGGGTGATTTCGGTGCTGGACCCCGGACTCATTTCACCGGCATTATCACCTTCATTTCATACAGACGCTAAATAACCTGAGATGTTGATTCAGCGTCGTAAAATAACCCAATAAAATATATAAAAAAAGGCCCAATGGACTCTTCCATTTATTTCTGTCATTCATTCATTCATTTATTAATTCATTCTGGCACTCCCACTTATTCATTCATTCGTTCATTCATTCATTCTTTTCTACCAGTAAATCAACTAAAATCAACTTCTTTACTTATTCATTCACGGCAAACGAAAATTATTATAAATGGTTCAGAAGTAATAATAAATATAAAATCTTAGTACAAGTTTTTTTTAACAAGCACAACTAAGACACAATGAAAAAACAATTGTTCATTAAAATGCAGACTCTTAAAGCAAGGTAATTACGCAATATAGCAATTATAACAATACCGTTTGATCTCAACTACGACAAACACAAAATAAAATAAACGTGCAGAATTAATAGGGTCAGCATCAGCAGTGGTAAACAGGTTACCGCTGAGTAACATATTCTCTAAATATTTTACTGAAACAAATTTAATTACGAAAAATTTCCATACTGAACATTCCCTCTCCGGGAGACAGTTAACAGACAGAGAAATACAAAAACCGATGCTCGCATGCGTGCACGAGTGCTTTATGAGATGAAAAGCATCAAGCTACAAAACATGAAAAATATAATAAAAGTGCTCGTTAGCTTGTGTAAAATTCCAGCCGCGAAAACAGGAAAGACGGCTACATCACGGATCCGTACCCAAAAAGGTAAAAGTTGAACTAAACGCCACATAAAGAGATATCACCACATCCATTAGGCCTAAGCCTCTCCTCATGTATAGAATTTCATGCATAAATAGCCATTGCTATAGGAAGGAGAGGAGAGTTGGCTTTGTGTAGTGCTGAAATCATATCTATTAATACGAGAGAAAATATAAATCCACAAAAGTGGTTTCCTGAGAGTTACAACTTTAATTTAATCTAATAAAATGTATTAACTCAGAGTAATAATACATTTACCAACATACCCAGTGCATGTGTAGGCCTATAAGAGGAACTATTTTCAAACCAGAAATAAACAGGATATCAGAGAACATACTTCACAATATATAGAATGTTAAGATTGATACATAATTTGTAGATTTATCCTTCGAAGAGGTGGAAACATTCAAATATTTTGGAGCAAAAGTAACAAATATGAATGACACTCGGGAGGAAATTAAACACACAATAAATTTGGGAAATGCGTGTTATTATTATTTGGTTGAGAAGCTTTTGTCATCCAGTCTGCTGTCAAAAAATCTGAAAGTTAGAATTTATAAAACAGTTATATTACCGGTTGTTCTGTATGGTTGTGAAACTTGGACTCTTATTTTGAGAGAGTAACAGAGATTAAGGGTGTTTCAGAATAAGGTGCCTAGGAAAATATTTGGGGGCTAAGAGGGATGAAATTACAGGAGAATGGAGAAAGTTAGACAACGTAGAACTGCACGCATTGTATTCTTCGCCTGACATAATTAGGAATATTAAATCCAGACTTTTGAGATGGGCAGGGCATGTAGCACGTATAGCGAATCCAGAAATGCATTTGGAGTGTTAGTTGGGAGACCGGAGGGAAAAATACCTTCTAGGAAGCCGAGGCATAGATGGGAGGATAATATTAAAATGGATTTAAGGGAGGTGAGATATGATGATAGAGACTGGATTAATGTTGCACAGAATAGAGACCGATGGCGAGCTTATGTGAGGGCGGCAACAAACCTGCGGGTTCCTTAAAAGCCAGTAAATAAGTAAGTATATATTCATCCTGCTGACATTCAATTATTATATTTATTTATAAATTCTGCCATCTTCAATTCAAATGTAGTAAACTGATAAAATAGAGCTCTAAAGTATGTAATTAAATTTTTAAGAAGTACTATCTTGAATTGCAATTGAAGCATACTGAAATAATAGCATGATTTAACACAATATGTCTCTTCATTTATCTTAAGCTCTCCGTTTTCGAGATGTCCTAATATACATTCAAATTATTTTGGATAGTTTTTGTTTAGTCAACTGTCTCAAAACAGGTCTGAACCTCATAAGCGATACAACAAGACACCATTTATGAGGCAACTAGGCCAGGAGATCATGGGGTAGGGTAGTCAGTTCCTTTCCCCCTACATTACATACATCGCCAACTAGCTACATATTACACTAATCAGACTTTCAAAGTTTCGGATAGGTTCTATATAATTAAGTTAAAACTGATCGACATATTTTACAAACACCTTGAAGTACGGTATATACATCGTGGCTCTTCTTCAATCTTATACTTTCATAATAATTTATTTCTTTAATTTGACAGAGCTAAGGCGAACAGGCCTTCTTCTTCGCTCAGCCAGACTGTATTTATGTGATTGCAAATGGAAACAAGACCAAACATAAACATATCAGAGTCTGCATAACTTCAGACAATTTTGTGATTGTGTCTGAATTCGATCTCCGAATATGGCGATTAAAAATGGAAACAAAAATAAAATTTATATTAACATTCTTATATTGAGCCTATTAAAGCATTATAAAGTGTGAAGCACATCTCTGAATGCTCGTAAACAATTTACTGCACTTAGAAACCTACGAATACAAATATAAATAAAGCATGGACGAACATAACATAGCCTACATAATTCTCCAAGCAGATACATGAATTACCATACCAGAACACATAAATAACAGGGCTTTAAATGAAAAAGTTATGTTAGTAAATCTTATTTAATTTGCGTGTTATTAATTTTTTTATTTAATTATTTTCTTTATCAAGGATTGCGTCTTCTGAACTGTTGTTGTTTAGGCAACTGTCCGAAGACAGGCCTGAACCTCACAAGTGATACCAAAAAGGTATCACTTATAAGGCAACTAGGTCAGGAGAAAATTGGGTAGGGTGGTCAGTTTTCTTTCCCCATGTTCTGAACTACTGTCACAAAATATATGTTGAATATGGAATAAGAAGTTGATAGTAATTGAATAGTGTGAACAAGAAAAGTTGTAAGTGGACAGAAAAAAAGAATTAGAGGATACAAAACATGTTTTTCTCTATCCAAATCATACTAGTACTCCTATGATTGCATACATTAACTAGTGTCTACTTCGACTTTCAATTTCAACATATGACATTTGTAGATTATCGGGCTTCGCACGTGTAACCTCTTTTGACAACCAGTTAAAATGACAAAAGTAGCTCTTCCAACCTTTGTTGTTAACATTCTGATATCATGGAGACATTTATGGCAAAATATTAACATGGCTTCGGAATTCGATCTTTCATTATCTATTCATTGATTAAAAAAGCTTTTGATGGAGTTCAGACAAAATAACTATAGGATGTATTAAAAAGAGTGGAATACTGGCCCATTATACAGGGAGATTCAGACCACCCGTAACAGTAATTTATTTCGGAAACAAGTGCAATACAATTTTCGAGACAAAAATATTTGTAACTAAACCACATGTGAACGTCCACTTGAGCTTGATTTCATTAATTAGACATAACAGGAAGTAGGTTCAGTGTCGTATCACTTTAAAATTTCAAATGGGAGTCGGGGTCAAATAGGGTACCATTTGATAGAGCTCTTCAAAACAAACAACTTTCATAAGAAACGTTTTTATGAGATTCTAGTTTTCAATGAGAAAACGTAAGAAAAGGTAATGTTGGCCTCATCTCGCTGTCACCAATCTCATTGATGCTAAATAACCTCGTAGTTGATACAGCGTCGTTAAATAACCAACTAAAAATACACCAGAGCTCATATCATCACCTCTTACAGCCATCACTAACACAATGACAAGAAAAGGATTAAAAAATCACAAACGTGCCTGTATTCCTGTGGTTACTAACCACCCCACAAAGCTCGAGAAACATTATGTATTGCTTTGAAACTCACAGCCTACTGAGGAGTGGGAACTATTATACGTATTGACTGAATACCTGTGATTTGAGAGCTGTTAAAGACATCCAAAGATATGGCAACAAAATATAAGTAATAAGCATTTTAGGGATATAAATTGTAAATTACTTAATTATGTATCGTGTGTAGTCAATGTTTCGTTATATATTTCGTTTACTGACACAGCGGGAAAGGCATAGAGAGCGTTACACTTTGTGATGAGGGTACTAAGAAAAGGTTCTGATAAATCCAAAGAGATTGCATATAAGTCACTAGTTCGTCCAGTAATGGAATATGGTGCTGCTTACACCTTAGATCATATTAAGACATTGGAAAAGATTAAAAAACGGCTCTCAAGCATTGTCGCAATAAATCAACATTAAAATGGGACACACTCGCGGACAGGAGAACGCGAATTCGATTATGCGCAATGTACAAGACATACAGAGGTGAGAAATGAAGAATAGATTGCAGCCGCCAAATTACTCTTCAAGGAACTACCACTCACATAAATTGAGGGAAAGAAGACAGAGGACGGACACGGAAAAGTTCTCTTTTCTCAATCCTACTATCAGGGACTGGAATGTTCTACCTACAGACTTACTAAAGCCTTTACCAATAACCAAAAATGTATTTAAAACAGGTTTAAGGACTTTACTAATAGAGAGTAATATATTATGCAAACTATTTTGTGGTTTTCTAAGTATAGTGAGTAAACAGAGAAACATAGTGAATCTCCAGTGATTTATATTGGGTGTGCAGTGTGTTGTAGTGAAAGCGCTGTGAGCTTAAAAGTAAATTCTGAGAGTTATAGTAGCGGAGAAATGAGTTAGATTTATAGTGAAAGGGTATGAGTTATAGTGAACGTTCTAAATTGCTTGTAATGGGGTCTAGACTATCGATTTGAGGTTAATATAGTAAGTACAATTCTACGGAATAATAAGGGTGTAATTGATGTTTTGTCATTTGAAGTGTTGTATCAGTGAAGAAGTGTGTTGTGTCTATGAAGTGTGTTTGTGTCAGTGAAGTTATATAGTTCATAGTGGTAGTGCAAAGTATTTGAACAGTGAAATGTTTTTGAAATGTTAGTGAAATCAGGATAGTGTCAGTGAAATGTTTCATAGTTCCAGTGCAGTGAGTGAATTGATAGCGAAATGAATGTAGTGCTGAAAGTTACTTATGCAAGTATGAACATATATCATATATACTCGTGGGTTTAAGTTCAAACTTAGGCTTAAGATATAAATTAGATTTACTTTAATTAATTATGTTATATTAAGTATTGTGCTTCATTTAATTTAGGATGCTCCTTGTTAATATTATTATATATTGTTATTTTTATTTTATTATTAATATTATGAATTGTCACTTATTATTAATTGTAATTATTGGGTGCCACTGGGTATTTACCCATTTGCAATGTGAATAAATACATTCATGCATCCTATTATGTAAGCTCGTTAATGTGCATGATAATAATTTTATATTTAAGTATTATCACAGTCTAGTATGTACAGTCACGAAGCTTGAGTTTATGAGGGTACTAGAAACAATAGACTGTGCAGGTACTATTTCGCATTGTCTGTTATAAGGCGATAGTAGCGATTCTAGTGGTTAGCAGCTATCTATGGATGCATATTTACTACGTATTGAGCTTCGTCACTGTATATACTAGACTGTAGTATTACTATTAATATTACTACTTCAATGTATGTTTCACTTCTGGTAGTGTGGAAGAGGCGGCCTCATGAAGTTAACTCTACCAGAATGAATGAATAAATAAATAAATAAATAAATAAGAAAGTAAGGAAGGAAGTAAATAAATAAATAAATAAATAAATAACGCAAGACCACGAAGTTCCTAGACGAGAACAATGGAGTTAATGACTAGTGACTAAACGTTACGTCTCTATTGTGTGAATCCCGCCCGGATTGTCGGACGGCATGTGTGAAATGTGCGGTGACATATCTGGCCTAGCTTGACAAGTCGGGGACGAGCATGCCAGCCATACCAGCCAGACACCCACCGCACCGATCCTGCGACTCAATTCTCCCGGCTGGCGCAAAATCACAGCAGAGATCTTTGCCACAGCAGTAGTCTAGCGCTCAAGCTACTGTGGGTTCTAAGAGGCACCCTCCTTTTGTTCAATGCATCCATGTTTAATGCAAAATAATTCATTCCGACTTCTAACACCTATGACACACTCTAATTCTATTATCTTTTTCTATAGATTCTTTCACAATTGTGTATTTCTAATTTGCAAGCTTCTATAGCTCTTTTTCTTCAGCTAAAATGCCTATTTAATTATGTTTCTTCAGTAGTCTCCCCTGTTTCACTCTTATTCAATGTTGCTTTTAAAGTTACCGAAAATGCTATGATGAACTTCCATTACTCTCAAATACTATTCCAATTACTTTCCAGAAGTCTGTAACTTCTAATTTCACAATTAATCATACTTTCAACAAATACCTTCCTTCATCTCATCAGTGTTGTTTAAATTTCAAATTATAATCATTTAACTTAAATTGGATATCATCGTCCAAATTTCGAACTCCAGCTTATATTAGGTTGGTATATAAGTTCGTAGCGTTTTTTCTGTATTTTCATTCATTTAACAGCACTACAGTGACACAGCTACCATAGCAACGAAACGCTACGAACTTATACACCAACTTAGAAGATCGTGGAAAAATCAACTGTCTTTCCCTCCTCTTTCACATAATGCATTTCTCCACTCTTTTCTATCTAGCGTCTCGTTTTCAAAATTTATCCACCCACCATAATCTAGACACACGATCACAACTCTCCACAATATTATCCATTCCCTCCTACCGAATATCCTCATATTCATCTTCTTTCACTGTGGCTGTTCCTCGATTTTGGAATTCCCTACCGAATAATGTCAGGGACTGTCAGACATCAAACCAATTTAAGAATAGACTAATAAAATATTTTTCAAACAATTCTCGTTAACAAACATAGCTGTTACAAGTTTCTCAATGTTGAATGAATAAAGATTTAATTTATTTCACTATTATTATTATTATTATTATTATTATTATTATTACTACTATTACTATCTCTTACCATTACTTTTGTTTCACTAACATTAACTTATCTAACTTAGTTATCTAACTTTCGTTATTTACTTTTCTTTCGTTTATCACTTTCATGTTCTTTTACGCTCTAAATATTAATGAATAACTATGTAAACAATTGTATTCCATTAAAATTAGAGCCTGGCTGGGCGGAAGAGAAGGCCTACTGGTTTTAGCTCTGCCAGATTAAATAAATAAATCATTGTTATTTAATAAATAAATAAATAAATAAATAAATAAATAAATAAATAAATAAACAAATAAATAAATAAATAAATAAATAAATAAATAAATAAATCACTATTATTAATACACATAATATTGCTTCACAAACGCCTATAATTTTGTTGTTCAAATTTGTGTTATATTTTTTAAATGGAAAATAATTTCTTTACTTTAAGTAAAGAGTGTAATCTCAAAACAGTCAGCCCATTTTTATGAAAGGACTGGACTACTTTCTTATCCACCGTTCCTACGGACTGAGCGAGTTTTCAAGTGACATTCGTAATAACAGAAACTTTTAGACAATGATTGGCGTTGTTTTGGAAGAAAAAAAAAACCTTAAATTATAGTGGTAGTAGTCTAATAAAAAAAAGTTATATACATGTAAAAATTATAAAAATGGCCAAATGGACCGAGCTAATTTTGGGGTCACTCTCTCCAATTTATTGCAGGGCATTCGAAAAGTAATGGCAACATAGTTAGGTACTGTTTCACACTACATTTATTTAAGTTATTTTTGCCATCACACACATCAAATATAATCCCTTGCCATGTCAACATTATGTTGCTAAATCCTTGGAAGACGGCGAATTTCATCTGCAGCATCATTTCTGGATCTCTATGTCACTGCTCGATCTAAAGCTATTGGATGTCAACTCTTGATTGAAGGCGAATGCCTCGTCTCCACTCATCTTGCAATAGTTCGCTATGGTTGGCAGCATAGTAAACCTGAAAAAAGTTGTTACCGTCAAAGCCTATAAGGCCGAGCAATCTGGGTATATATGATCTAGAATATTACTGAACATTTTTAGAGCGGTATTACATAATACAAATCAGAAACAGTCCCTGTATTCACAAAATATGGGTACTTAAATCCTTTTAATATTCCACATTTATCCAACAACCGCTCCTCTATTACATACTAAAAGATTACGATGCTCACCGCTAGGAGTGCTGATTTACAGTATTGTTGTCATTACTTATTGAATGCCCTAGTAATTATTATCCATATACTATGTTTCTCTTTGTTATTAGATCATCTATATGATATCATCATCGACTTATTCAACACAATTTTAGAGTTATGGTGCATCTTTATGCGCTGCAGCTTAAAGAATCTTTTTGTGCACCCGTGATGGAATGAGTTGCGTTCCAACTGTGCTACGCAGGTAAACCAGTCCCACCATCCATCACACCATGAATTTTTCTCCATCCTTCTAATCCACATGTCATACCTCTGGTAGTATTTGTCTCTTCTCATAGATTAATATATTTATGAGTCGTTATATCCCTTTAAGACAGATTAGAACTTGTGACTTCTTCGGTACTTCCTATACAATGTACGAGTAATCTACAACTCACCACTAGTGCCATCTAACAACTATTGGAGAAACAACAAGAAACATCCACAGCGGCGGACGGCGGATCTGACGTCACACAAACACAGGAAATGCCATAGTTTTTAAACGGAAATGATAATGAAAAGAAAATTGTGGAGCGTGTTAGTGGAATGGCAAGGGAAAATGGGATAACCTCGAGACAAACTGGCACTGCTTTGGCTTTGTCACAAGAAATACAATATCGCCAACGCCGAGATTTCAACTCGGGTCCGCTGTTGTTTTAAATAAGTACTCTGCAATCTGAACCAATTTGCGTACCATAGTCAGTACAGTATTTATATCTGGGTGATTCGGAAACACCAAATTCTCTCTGGTATGTACTTTGCATCACTATGACCGGGTTTGCTATACAGTAGTTTTTCACAAGGAATAGCTGTTTCTGTAGAAATATACTGCATCTTCAATGACAATGGAAATGTCTAGATTACTATGGCGCATGAAACTACAATGAAGCACACAGTTACAACTTGCGAAACAGCTGCGTCATCTAGTGATACACAAACCTAAAGCTCTCGCGTGACAATCCGAAGCAGATAAAAGCATTTAGAATTCTCATCTCGTAGTATAAATTGTGTCCTAAATTAAAGTCATTAGTTTAATTACATAAAGATTTTTTTGAAATTCCAGATTTAGAAGTTGTCATGGCACTTCAGAATTTTTTATGAACGACGATGGTTCTGAGGGACATTTCTCGAAATATGTCCACCTGTTTTCTCTGCTTCTATTAGACCGATTCGTCTTCCACCAATTACACTAGTAAATAATGATTTTTTTAAATGTATAATTTCTGCTATTTCTTATGTAATGTTATCTGTAGATTCCAAAAATAAAGTCAGAATGTTTCTACCACGTGCGCTATTTTTTTTTTTGTAATTTTATTTTATAAAAATTGTCTTATTTTTATTGCTATATAGGCCTACATTTCTTAATATGTTAATTGAAAGAAAATGTTTCAAATATTTCATTTTATTGATTTATCAACTGACCTATAACTATAGATTACTGTTGCCTCTGAAGTCAGAATTCATAAAATGAATTTTATTCCTCATAATCATAAGACTGCGAGAGTTAGTATTAATTCTAAGTTGAGTTGGAACTTACAATCATGAAACAAATTTCATAACCCTTGCTTTCTTTAGGCTATCCTAATTTTAAGTGTGGTAAAGATATCTTATAAATTGAAACATTCCTCGAAATACTGTGTAAATCACAAACAATTTTTGTCACGTTTGTGGTAAATTAACTTTGAAAACACACAGGTGAATTTTACTACATTAGTTTAAGAGAGCTTACGAGTGTTCTTTTGATTGCAAGATACATGAGGACAGGAACTGGGCCCCTGAAATCTGTTGTGCTCCATGTAATTATATTACCCTAACTGATGGGCTAAAAGGATCCCGTCATACCTATGCCTTTTCCAGTTCCAATGGTATGCCGAGAACCTAAGAATCATTCAAAAGACTGTCAAGAACCACAGATCAGAAGATTACAGAGAACTTGTCAGCGAGTTGATTCAGAACTATAACGTGATAGGATGTCATGTATCTCTCTAAATACCTTCTTGGATTCTCGTTTAGTCTTTCCTCAAAACCTTCCGGTAGTGAGAGACGAACATGGAGAGCACATTCATCAGAATATTTTTTGGAATGGAAAGGCGCTACCAGGAAAAATGGAGCCCAAATATTCTATCACACTAGTGCTGGACACTCAAGGGAGATGTTTCTCAAGCGAAGTATAGTCTAAAATCTATTTCACACATAATTTAGGTAAGTAAATATGATTTTAGGTAAAATATTACCAGGCATCAATACTAGAAAAGTCTGAAGTACATTTCTTATAATTACTCAAAAACCCTGGGTGACAGAAAGGTTTTGAAAACAGATCTGAAATCAGCACGAAAAATTCAATAAGAATCACACATTCTCTATCTTTAACAAAAAATATGTTTAATTTTGTTGATCAGTGTTATTGCTCTCGAATAAAAAACTAAAGAATGAGTGTCACTTTCGTCTTATTTTAACCATAGACGGATAGATGTGGGTGGATGGTAGGTCATATGGGTCTATGTGCTACCTCCAATCCTAACAATGACGTTGGAAAGAAATGAAATTTGGGAAAATTTGCCTGTAACTCCCTCATTCAGTAACAAGTCTCTTTCAGGTATCGGTACCATAAAACTACGACGCGGGCGTCTCAAATATGTTTCCCTTCCAATGGAAGGTTAGTCAAGTAATCTGGCTTATAACTACGACTTTCTCCTGGCTTGGTATAGCATTTGACTGTCGAATAAAATTCAACCTTCTATAGCCGCTACTGCTCGCAAATTAAAAGACACAGACAGATAATGCATATGCCGCAGTATGAAGGAAGGAATACCGCATCAAACGAGATACGAAGAGTCGCTGCCGGTTGAGTCTGAGAGAGATGGCAACGTCGAGAATGTCCCACGAGCCAATCTTTACCGAGTTCCCGTGCGTTGCGTTAGATGTCATCACGTTTAAACATGTCATAGTACTGACTTAAGCACCTCAGTTCGTAGGTAGTGAGTCGCGCCAGCGTGTAGATAATTATATAGTATGAACACTTCGCGTCGGTACCTTTGATGTAGCAGGACAGATTTCAATGACCTTCAAACCAGTTTGAGCGTGAGATTCTGCTTTCTCCCTAGAGTTGGCGCTGACATCACACCAGCTAGCAGTCGACACAGCGGAAATATAACATATACAATGAATACATCTAGGTACATTATGTACTCAAAATAAATTGGACCGATGATATAATAAATAATAAATTCGTCTAAATAAATAACTGTAATGTCTAGACTCTAGAGTTCCTTTATTATGAGAGTTGAGCCGTTGAACCCAACAACAATATTAAAATATGTAATGATTTTACAGCGCTGAAAATGTAAAAACAAAACTCTTATGAGAAGTAAAACCATATACCTATAGGCCTATTATATTGTATAAACATATTAAACGAATTTGAAGCATAATTTTATAACGTATTATATTATTTATAATATAATTGATTATATATAAAATATAAAAAAAATATTATTACAACTAGTTTATCACTGAGAAATACGGAGAAGCTGTTAACTTGAATTTATTTGAAGCAAAGCGTTACTGGATTATGCAAATATGTAGGCGATGTTAGGATCCTGTGTCTCAAATCTATACTCATTTATTATTATCTTAGCGTGTGCTCTATTACACTAACCTCTAGCGTTTGAAAGTGGAACTAAACGCCGGCGCACAGAAAAACAAAACAAGGAAAATTCGCTCAGTGTCCATTCTATACAGGGTGTTTAAAAAATATGGGGCATAATTTCAGGTATGTATTTTCCACATGTAGACAATCAAAATAGTTCATTAAAACATGTGTCCGGAAATGCTTAATTTCCGAGTTATGGCCTTCACAACATTGAAATTCACCGGAACTTTTTTCTTTCCGCAGGTCGTTGTCATTACAGAGGATGTTCAAAATGTCCACCTCCTGCTTGAATATAGACCTCACATCGACAGAGATCACTGACAGAACCTAACTCGTGCAGGGTAATCTGCTGGTGAGAGGGCCTGTACACGTTGCAAATGATAAGGATAC
The DNA here is from genome assembly GCF_040183065.1 of Periplaneta americana. NCBI lineage: Eukaryota > Metazoa > Arthropoda > Insecta > Blattodea > Blattidae > Periplaneta > Periplaneta americana. The sequence goes on along the minus strand of NC_091121.1, from coordinate 135,598,557 downwards.
AATTGATAGGCTACTCTTTCAACAGTCTCCAGACAGTCATATGAGGAACATTGACTTGCAACGCTACCCTTCGTGTGCTGATAGAAGGAGTCATGTTCACAGCCTCCAGAATCTCCTTCTGTACTTCTGGAGTTGTAGATCTTGGTCGTCCCCTTCCCAAACCAGGAGAGTTAAATTTTCCATACTCGCACAGACGGTAATGGAGACGTACAAATGTCTTCCGATCTGGACATTGTCGGTGTGGGTACCTCTCCTGGTACAAACGACGAGCCAGCGCAGCATTGCCGTCCGCCTTACCGTACATGAAGTGTATCTCTGCCAGCTCTTGATTTGAATACATGTCGCACAGTCTAACGCCTACACAACACTGAATGTAACCTTCGCCTCGGAATGAACGGTCAGAATGCCCTCTTAATGTCTCCTTTGACGGCAACGACCTGCGGAAAGAAAAACGTTCCGGTGAATTTCAATGTTGTGGAGGCCATAACTCGGAAATAAAGCATTTCTGGACACATGTTGTAATGAACTATTTTGATTGTCTACATGTGGGAAATGCATACCTGAAATTATGCCCCGTATTTTTGAAACAGCCTGTACAATCCCTATTCGCTGGTCGCGCTATCGGACGCGTATCGCACTGGCTGGTAAACCTAAATTTAGCCCGAGGTAGGGAGCTCGAAGGCGGATCTTCGACATTTTTATCTCTAATTAAATCGTCCTTTTTTCCAGTGGAAGCAAAGAACTATTACACCACCGATACCGTGATCTTTCACCGAGCTTACATATAGTGAGATGTAGGCCTATTGCTACTTGTGAATGCCTTTCTTATTTTATAATATTTATTTTAATAGGAAATTAAAAAAATGTTCAATAGTAAAAAAGATAAAAATAACTTTCTGGTATTGATAAAGACAAGCAGAATGAGTATCAAGAGCTATTTGAGAATTTCAGTGTTCAGCATAATCCTAAGTTTTCGGGTAATTCCACCGCGGCCTAGATGTAAAGACAATCAACTTTTCGGAGCAACAAATTAATTAATTAATTTATTTATTTTGATGTAGTTAAGGTCATCACGCCGTCTCTTCCACACCACCAGAAATACAAATACAATTATAGAAATAAAACAATCACACTGCATAGAAAAGCCACACAAAAATATACACAGGTTACAATCACATAAACATTAAATGGGTGATTAAGTATGACGATTAACTGTATCCTAATTAATTAACGAACATAAACAAGAAAATTGCAGTTTTAATTTAGAATAAAAACACATCAACACTTCTAGCAATACATAAATACCATGAAATAAGACAACATTTTTCAAATTAATTTTGAATTGTGATAAAGTCCAGCAGTCCCTGACGTCATTAGGTAACAAATTCCAGGGGCATGGTTTATACAGTGTAGGAAGATGAGTATAAAGACGTTCTGTGACGAGAAGAGTGTTTTGAAGAGTTGTAAGTAATTGAAAGCGCGATAGCAGACAATTCGGAGTAGAAGTATGCATGATTCTAAATAGAAGAGACAGTGACTGTATTGTTTTTCGTTCCTTCAGACACACCCATGAAAGTAACTGAAGGGAAGGCGCTATATGGTCAAATTTACGAGTACTGCAGATGAATCGTATGCATACAACATTATGAACACGTTCTAGTCTCTTAGCTAAGAGTGAACTTACATTAGTTAGCAAGGAATCACCATAATCGAAATGAGGTATTACAAGCTTCTGAATAAGGTAAGTTTTTTTTACTGTGTGGTTGAAATTCTTTCATATGGAACAAGGAGTGAAGGAGAGAAAATATTAGCTCTATCAAGGTAAGCAGAGAGAAAGGGCAAAGCCAAAACCCTCGTACCAGGAATAAGAATTAGAAGAGAGCCGAATTACACCTGTCGTACAGACTCAGGGCTGTAGAAATCCGGATAGAAGTGGTGTTATTATTTCTTCATTATTTCCAGGCCGACTCTGACGTCATCTCACTAAACTGAATAAAAGAGGACTGGAGCGCGACGGTCAGCTCATTATCTCCGATCAGTGCCGATGTCTCGTATACTGTAGAGTTTATTTAACAATATTCTCACCTGCAGAATTTGTCCAAAGCGAAGGATTTTTCCTGTGGCGCTCTATTAGTGATAGGGTAATTTTACAAGCCGTAATTCGGAGGAAATATTATTAAAGATTTTCATCGCCCCGGTCGGGTTTAGAATCTCATAAAGTATCCTCTGTATCAACTGTTGATAGTTACCCTGTAAGGCATAACTATTACCATCTGGAACCCAATATCACATTGTAAAAATCTAAAAAACTTGTAAAACTCGATTACAAGTGCCTCATTTCACAAATTACCAGAAGAGTCTGTCAATGTTTCTTTTTTAGGAAGGCAATAGGCCCTACACAAATCGCTTATTGATAATCCTTTTTATACTATAAATGCATTTTAGAAGTGGTATCTGTTAATATACGTATTCAATTTATGTTACTATTAATTTGTTGTAGGTTATTTATAATTTATTTGTTTTATTTTATTTATTGTTGACTGTTTATAGTAAACTACAGGTTGTTTACGACAAGGCTGTATAATAATAATAATAATAATAATAATAATAATAATAATAATAATAATAATAATAATAATAATAAATTCAATCCGCGATGCGAGAACTTCCGACCTAATGACCAGTATGCCAACTACAAGGCCAATGAGGAAGAAATAAGAACTATGTACAAATACCCTTTAATTTTATATGTTCAATAATGGTTGCTGCTATTGTTTATGTAGAACAGCCGTGGCGAAAAGGCCATGGTGCGCCGAGCCACTGTGTAAGCTGCAACGTGCATAGCACCTATGGAGGGAGGCGGACAACCGATGGGGAAGTTAATGTTTAGGACGTGTAACGAGGAAAGAAATGAACAAGAAAACATAGGACACATTATCACAACCTAAAATTAACTGTCTTCAGAATGTCTCTGCGACAAAGTTTCAAAATCAGGAATTATGTCACTTACTGCCAATCGTAGTTGATCACGAAGGTATTTGTCTGTTAGTCGTAATCTAAATTTGATTTTTACTATTTTCATTGTTGAATATAATTTTTCACAAACGTAAGTTGTAGCGAACATGGTTTCAACAGAGCAAGCGAAAGAACGAAGCTTCAAATATTTATTTTTTTCCAAAGATTTGAAAAGTTCAATATCTGTCAAGTCCTTACATCTAGCTTTCATTTAACATCACATTGTAAATCTGTGAGTTTAAATTGAAGATCTAACCGCATTATTCGTACATCTGCTGTAAAAGAATCGACGTACAGAAATGATAATGATAATGATAATAATAATAATAATAATAATAATAATAATAATAATAATAATAACAACACTTAACCTTTAATGTTTCATCAGTAACATGTAGTAACTTATAATGCCGTTTTATGTTATACAACCGTTTTCCTAGTAATATTTGTGAACAAATCATACATTTAATATTTTCATCATATTGTAAGCAAAAGAATGCATTCTCCCATCCTACTTGAAACTTTCGTTTTTATAGAGGTACATGGTTTCGAGAGAGATATTGCGACGATACGCCACTCGCAGGTCAGAGACAAATACAAATAGAACGGAGTTTGACTCCAGTGAGTAAGAGGGTGGGGGTTGTAGGTAGGAAGCGAGAGAAAAGCACTGCGAGCCACAATGTGCTCGTGAGTAGCATTTTCGCCGCGGCTGGTGTAGAAGGAAGAAGTAGGCTAATGGAAATAGATGTTTGGATGATGGTACCGTATAACTGACATATAAGACGCGTCCTCTGTTTGTAAAGACTTTTGAGTAGAAAAATTGTATCACTGAATATCAAAATGAATGTAGATTTTAAATATAATAATAATAATAATAATAATAATAATAATAATAATAATAATAATAATAGCAATAATAATAATAATAATAATTTATTTTATCTCGCAGAGTTAAGTCCGTAAAGCCTTCTCTTCCACTCAACCAGCAAAAAGTTTAATACATACATATGAACTTACAAAGAATTCAACAATTTGATTTAGATAAGGGTTACATGTATACAAGAGTTATTTACGAATTAAGCAACAAAATACTATTAACTATCAATTAAACACTGAAATACAAACTGTGTAGCAGAATTAAGCTAAAATACATAGAATGTTAATATATTTCCAATTTTGTTAGATAATAGAAAGGGATTTTTATGAGACAATTTTAAAAATACAGCGCTATCAGGATGCATGTCTAAAGGAAGGAGTAACAATGTAGTCAGTGATAGTTTAAGTGAGTATGATTGGAGTGAAATGCTAAGAAGGTTATCTTTTAATCAGTGTTTAATTGATAGTTAAGTCTTGTAAGTTAAGAGTCTTTATTGTCTTGCAGCCCCTAATACTTTGTGACAAGGAATTCCATTGTCGCGTAGTGAATACTGTAAAAGATGATGAATAACAAGATGTTCCATTCAAATATCTACTCCAGCATTTGTTCATATGGGGTTGAGGGAAACCCCGGAAGAAACCTCAACCACGTAACTTTAACCAACCGGAAATCGAACCCGGGCCACCTGGTTTCGCGGCCAGACGCGCTAACAGTTACTCCACAGGTGTGGACGATTATCTTTTGTATTATCATCCAGTGCATTACATTAAACTGAGTATTCTAAGTTATTGAAAATGTTTCGAAATTGTTGCTGTTTTGCTTCTCTTCAAATTTGTACAATCAATTACTTATTTGTAGATATTTAGTCATTTTCTTTAATTGCTAATATATTTGGCAGTCAATATAATGTATTAGTACTTTTTGTGCCTATAATGATCTTATCTTTCTACTTTTATTTTTTACTCCCCTCTTTTTGTATTTTTGCATTTGTGTTGTTTTGTATTAGTATTTGTAATTTTTTTTATTTTTCTTATTTGAACAACTAAAAATAAACAATAATAGAACTATAACAATACATGATTGTAACCTACCTACTTGCTCATGTAACGCTTTGAGTATATCCTCAAAAGTTAAATATTTAGGCATTGTTATTGATCAACATTTAAAATGGGACAAGCATATCTCCTTCCTGTGTAACAGATTGCGTAAAACAATCCACAAATTTTCCATTCCACGCTCTTATTTACCTGTTTATGTTCTGCGCACTGTGTACTTAGCTCTGTTTCAATCAGTAATTCAGTATGGTATATTAGGTTGGGGAGGAATGGCAAAATCGTCTCTCCATCCTTTAAATTTGCTCGAAAAAAGAATTATCAAAATTTGTCTGTATAAACCTTTTGATTACCCAACAAAATTAATTTTTCAGGAATTTAGTGTATCAAATCTAGAACAAATTTATAAACAAACATTGCTGATTTACTTCCATAAAAATCACAATAAAGTTAAATTTGATGCTCATGAATACCATACGAGACAAAACTACAGTTTCTTTCTAAATACTCCCAAATGCCACACAACTGCTGGATTAAAACACAGCATGAATTTTGGACCCAAAATATATAATGCATTAATTAGAGCTTACCCTGAGTTAAGTACACTTAACACAAATAGATTTAAGAAACAAATCAGACTAATTATTTAATTGTTTAAGCTAATTGAGTTAAAATTGATACTCTAATATTCATGTACTTTTGTATTTTCTATTTGTACATAGACCCTATTATTACATGCTGTATGTATTTCACCATTTATTAATGTTATTGTGCTCAATGAACTCTCTTAATTTTGTGAAATATTTTGTATAACTGATCTGAACTGCGCCCGAGCACGAGCTTCTGCTCTTTCGGGCTGCAATGCCTAATGTAGCTCAAGTGTAAATAAATAAATAAATAAATAAATAAATAAATAAATAAATAAATAAATAAATAAATAAATATACTACTTCTCTCTGCATTTTTTTGTATGTCTATTCTTATTCTGGTGGTGCAGTAGAGAAGGTCTGATTAAATAAATAAATTAAAAAATAAATTACTAATTTCACACTTCGTACTGTCTAAATTTTCACAGCATTCCATAGATATTTGACTCATTCACAAACTCAGTATCGGCGTAAAAGACGCAGTCTGTTTTTCAGACATATTTTCAAAGAAAAATGTGCGTCTTAAATGCCTGAAAATATTTCACGTTCAATAAAAATGATTATCGAAATTTCCTTCAGTATCTGCTACCATACATTCGAATTCCTTTCATAATGTTGTTGAATTATATTCTCCTTTTGTATAAATTTAAAAATGCAAGATTCATTAGTCTCGTACTTTACCAGACTAGTTTGCAAGTGAATAAGACAAAGAATAATAACTCTATCACCCTCGGAATAAAAACCGCTGCGCGTAAAACGTAGTGGCTATAGTTGAAAAAGGAAAAAAAAAAATCATGAAATAAAAAGAGACGTAGAGTAGTGGAAGTTAAAGATAGGGGGCAGGATGAAGTGGGGATGAGAAGTTACACAGACAGGATCCAAACATCTGATCACGTGATGGAACCCCATACAACCCCACTCCCCTGCCAGGAACTTGAGTACCGTCTTTGATTTCTTAAGTGGATTTCTTTTTTGGCGAAAAGAGAAGAACAGAGTGGGAGAGAGGAAATAAAGTTGTTTTTCTATGAAATGACTACGGCAGTCAAAAGCCTCTCTTATAAAGTCTTCCTTTTGGAAAGGGATTTTGATTTAATGATCAATGGTCAAATAAAATACCGAATGCTGTGGGAAGTCCATTTCTTTATCACAATGGGGTTGGTATTTATATTGCAATGCTTTGTCAAAATACGCTGTTTCCACCTCATCACAACTCTCCTTCTATCATACCAATGTCATTATATTCAGAAATATCCCCCTTTCAAAATAGTCGAAACTCGGGGTTAGAACTTAATGACTTGGGATAGATCTTTTCTGACTTCTCAGTACTAAATCCTGTAAAAAGCTAAAAATATATACGTAGTTTTCATCATATTTCCCAACAAAGTATTAAGGTATTGCACGTCGGCAATATCTGATCAAACCAAAGATTGCCAAGTTATTCGAAGTAACCTATTTCGCGAGTTTCTGGCCGATTCTTTTGTCTAACATGAATCTCATAAAGTTGATGATTGGGTATGTGTTCTCTTGTGCCTTTACTTGCCCTTCGACAAAACCAGTTAGTCCTCTTCATAAAAAATTATTATATATTCACATTATTGCCACATTAAAAATCACGAAAAGTGCAAACTATAATGACTTTGATGATATTGCATCTTTTTTCTAGTAAGCCAGAACATAGCCACTTTAGTATTTATATGTTATGTGATAAACTGAGTGTTTTAAGACATATTTGTTAGGATTTCTTTTTTGCATTTTTTGCCTGTTTCAACTCATAAGAGCATCTTTTATGTTATTCGGACATTTTTGAGGCATTTTCATTCAATTTTGGCCACAAATCCCCATTATTAATATAAAATAATGTATATTTCCTTAGGTATTTTGTCTACATATTTTGTCCATTAACAATCATTATTTTTTACTTGGTTGGTTAACGACGCTGTATCAACTACTAGATTATTTAGTGTCGAGATTCGTGATAGCAAGATGATATTTGGCGAGATGAGGCTAAGGATTCGCCATAAATTACCTGACATTTGCCATACGGTTGGGAAAAACCTCGAAAAAAATCCAACTAGATAATCGCCCAATCGGGAATCGAACCCGCGCCCGAGCGCAACGCCGGATCGGCAGGCAAGGGCTTTAACCGACCGAGCGACGCCGGTGGCTAATACCCATTGTTTTTATAATATTTTAATCGTTATTCTACACAACGTAGTACACCGGATGTAATGGATCAGTCCAACGATCCCTTCAATATAGACTCCTCTATGCTTGCTAATTCCGTATAAGAGTTGCCTTGTGATGGACTACATGAAACTACACCAGGTAAAATAATTAATTAAAGTGTACTACTTAGAAAAATTATGTAAAATTAAATAAACTTAAATGTTGGTACCAGAATTTAATTTAATTACTAGTCTAAATATTAAGTAGCACAAAACTCCTTTTCCTACTAAGCCAATTTTAGAATGTAAGATCAATTTTTAGGGCATTTTGAAGGGCATTTTTGAAAGATTTTTATGTCATAAATGCATTGTTTTTAGGACATTTTTTCATGATTTATAGGTCATCAAAATCCTAGCCCTAATAATGACAGTAAGTCTGTAGATTGCAGATCATATTTTCAGAAAGCATAGACGCACGCACATAATACAGAGTGCACCGTAAGTCACCTAGATTTAGCATTGATTAATTAATTTTTATGTAAATAGTTTTAACTCTGACGAAGCGTATTGTAATTTTATATTATTTAATGACTATTAAATAAACTAATTTAATCTAATCTTTCTTCAGATCATAACTTGATTAATTATTTATTCTATTCTTAAATTTTTTGAAGAATTGCATTATATTTCACACAAGAATTATACAATTTTGTATATTATTGACAAATTTAATAATTTTGTATAAACTTAATTCACTACTTCATTTAACTTATATTGATATTTTGTTTCGTATATTTCGTATAACTGCAAATCGATCTTATGAACCTCATCTGCGAGAACTGACCTCGCCTGTGTCTTTACGTCAGTGCCAATAATCCGTAATCATATCTATGAGAGCCATTCCCAAGATCTATAATGAATGTTCAAATAGTATGGCTAAATTTATTAAATTTAATATTCCCATCTACGTCTTGTAAGCAGTGAAGGAACTTAAACTAAATGATTCGTTGAACATGTAACTATATTACCTTACGTATACAGTACGATTATTTAGTCCTAACAGTCACCGGAGTTCTGCGCCTGGGTCAGGCGAGTCCATTTAGTTACGCCAAGGGGTGTTTGGGTTAGTCACTCGCTTGTTTCGGAGCGATCGGTTGTCATGCGTGCGGTAGAGCGGTATGTTTCTAGTACAGTTAAGCTGTACTGCATCCCTTTACCGACCGCTCGCCCTTATCTCTACTCCGGAGCTCTCCCCACTACTCCTATTACTTCCCCTCTTTCGCGTCTCCGAGCTGTCAGGACTAAATAATCGGTCTGCATTTTTCACTCACTCACTCACTCACTCACTCACTCACTCACTCACTCACTCACTCACTCACTCACCCACTCACTCACTCACTCACTCATTTATTTTATTCTGTTAGAGTTAAGTCCGAGGCTTATTGTAAGGTTTCGTTACAGGAGAATGGAGAAAGTTACACAATGCAGAACTGCACGCATTGCATTCTTCACCTGACATAATTAGGAGCATTAAATCCAGACGTTTGAGATGGGCAGGGCAAGTAGCACGTATAGGCGAATCCAGAAATGTATATAGAATGTTAGTTGAGAGGCCTGAGGGAAAAAAACCTTTGGGGAGGTCGAGACGTAGATGGGAGGATAATAATATAAATTTGAGGGAGGAAGGATATGATGATAGGGACTAGATGAAGCTTGCACAGGATAGGGACTGATGGCGGGCTTATGTGAGGGCGGCAATGAACCTCCAGGTTCCTTAAAAGCCATTTGTAAGTAAGTAAGTAAGTTAGAGTTAAGTCCATGAGGCCTTCTGTTCCACACTATCAGAAGTGAAATATAACAAAAGCTTTTCGACCTCCCCGGAATTTTTCAATCAATTCCATTATCTTAGATTCATTTATTTATCTGTTTTACGACAAAAGTGTCCATTCGACATTTGTAGATAATATAATGCAACTTAGACTGATTAGAATTAAGAAGCATTGTGCTACAAATGATAGATAACTGACGATTTTTGTAGCACCGAAGAGAATTAGTTAGCCAGAAATATGCAATACAGTGAAACTCTACAAATAAACGCTCACTTTCATATTAATAGATTTAATAAACACATTGTGTATATTGCGCTCACTTTCGTAGGTATACTTCACGATACAAGGTAAGTCAACGCATCCTGTCCCGTGCTGCACAGGGCTAACCAGTTGAACCAGTGCAGTACTGTGCAGATACTGGTACACGTTGGCAGCAAGGCAGGGAACAAAAAATGTGTACTTATGTTTAAGAAGAAGTTACAAATATTGGAACGGTTTGAAAAAGGTGAAACAATCAGAGCCATCCCTCAAGAATTTGACATTTCGATCAGAACAGTGCATAGGATAAAACAAAATTCATCTAATCACGAGGCATTCTGTAGTGGTTATAAGAAACTTTGTTATTATCAGTTAACTGTAGGATGAAAACACAGTTTATTTTGTGTATTTCCTAAATTTAATCAATAGGGATGATTTATGTTCTCTATTGAAGGGTATACACCATTTTAAAATAATTTAATACACAAACACAACTAGTAAATGAAATGCTCAATAAGTTTTTGTAGCTTTACGGCTCTAGTCAACAATAACAAAAATGCAGGTTACCAGGCGACGATAGAAAAGATGCGAAAACAAATTAATGTGGTGTATAAACAATTGAATGCTCTTTCATATTCAAGTATAAAAATATAGGGGTGCCATTTCAAATTTCAAAGTGGGAGTGGCTGGGGGTGGAAAGTGAAATGTAAAATGCAATTAAGCCTTGTTTAAGACTTCCCCCTTGATATCTTAATATACGTGTTTTTTTTTTATTTAAATTGAATTAAATTTAATTAACTAGTTATTTAGAGTGGGAAGTTTTGTATGTTATGTAGATATATTTAGAGAGTTTTTCCTCCAGAAGTTCGTTTTATGTTTCAGATGTATCACGTATATATTATACTTAATCACGGATTTGTTTTGTTATATATTTTGCATATACTACAATATATTATTTAAAATTATAGACCTTAATTATTTATGTTTCGGTCAGCACGCCATAAAAAATATTGTACAGCCCTTATGTTTACCAATGTCCGCAGTACTCCGTAGAAAGACAGCGCACACGGACCAGTCTTGCACACGGATCATTGCTGTGTCTATTTGTGGAGTTCCACTGTACTCTGAAATCCTAACCTTATTCAGCAACAATATGAAGATAAATAAATACATTTGAAGAAAATTATCTCCTTATACAAACTCCCTTTATAAAATATATCAGAAAATTAAAGAAATTACGATATATTTATGTGATAATTACATACTGTAAGAGATTATTACAGAATATGATGAAGGGATTCAACATTCAAGCAATAATTACACACTGTAAGGGGCTTACTACAGAAATTTGATGGAGGGATTCAATTATAATGATCAAAGGATTCACATTTCAACCATTTCATATCAGTAAAAAGGAAGCAAACTTTGACAAGACCGCAGCGCTGTGTAATAAATAACGGTGCTTATAACAACTACCATGTTTTGCACAGAATACTTAAGACTGAAAAGTATGGACATCCGCAGAGACTCATAAGATTTCAATAAAATGTTAACTTCATGTCAGCCATTGTCAGTAATTGTCGATGGAAGTAATTACGGGTAAATTTATCACACTTTAATACGTAAATTCTTGTTCAAGAGAAAATATGACACATAGTATAGATGAAACATGCGAAGAAAAATAACAAAACCGAAACGAGTATGGAACACGGAGGTAGCCACAATCATTTTAACACAAAAGACAATTCATGTGAAATTGATATAAATAATAATGTAGGACCCGTAATTTTCTATTTGACGAGATATCTGATACGCGCACGTAACGCTTTCAGGCCGCCTGTAGCAAACATCACGCGATTCTGGAAGCATTGCAGTCGATAACACACACCGGCTACCGATATCAGGTCCTTACTAACAGCGGAAAAGAAACTAAAATGCTAATGGCCGTGATGATTATTACTATTATGATGATGATGATGATGATGATAATAATAATAATAATAATAATAATAATAATAATAATAATAATAATAATAATAATAATAATAATAATAAGTTTACTGTTTTAGCTTTGAAATACAAATGACAAACACTTCACGCTATGGAAAAGAGAAATTCGTTATTGTAAAATTTTTTTGAAATGTGGAAAATGTCAATTAAGACAATTTTTAACACTAGTGATACCTACGTAAAGTTACAACTCCTTCGAATGTTATATATAGGCTAGTTTTCGGTATCATACTATTTTTGTTATGACGATCGGATGGAGCTAAAGTGGTTTTATTTTCCACATCTTTCATATTTCTTCCACTAAAGCCATACGGAATAATTTATATTGTGGTTCGGTACTATGCACAATAATTTTATTATAATGATTAATTATTATCATAAGTTTTACGAATATTCTATCTATGACTTGAACAAAAATATCCTATCGTTAACGTCCAATACGTATTGTACCGTTCTTCAGAAAAAGCTGCTTACTTACTACTGTCACTAAAATTAACACTACTACTCTACTACTACCAACGCCAGCGCCATCGCATCCCTGCTGATACTATTACTACAATAACTACCAACGCTATCACTACTACTACTACTACTACTACTACTACTACTACTACTACTACTACTACTACTACTACTACTACTACTACTACTACTACTACTACAATTCTTCTTCACTTTTTCTTCTTCGTCTTCTTATTATTATTATTAATATTATTATTATTATTATTATTATTATTATTACCTTTATTGTTAATCTTACATGTCACCAAGACCTTTATATACTAATATATAACTTCATATAAAATGGTTTATTATGTAAAGTTCATCAGTAATATAATACAGGGTGATTCACAAGGATTTACCGTCCTTTACGAAGCTTATTTCCGAAGATATTCTAAGCAAAAAATGTCATATAAACATGGGTCCTATTCTCAATATTTACGGAATTATGTTTCGTTATTGGAACGCATTGCTGTGAACGCGTGATCTTGGTCAGCGTGCAGTCAGCAGCCAGCGCGAGCGCTACGGAAATCAAAGATAGCCGTATGCACTTACGTAGAGCGACGAGTGCCGTTCACAAGCGTGCGGCCAAGTGTAGGCCTACTCAAGCGGACGGCGACATTTTTTTAATGCGTTGTAAACTCTCCAAGACTGTAAATTAGGATGCAAAATTGAACTGCAAATAATTAAGTCGGTGGAAATGGTGTGAATTGTAATAATTGTTGTAGTAAGTGGGTAAGAATAATGTAATTTTCGAGTTAAAAATAAAAAAGATGTGTTGTATGAAGCAATTAAGGAGTTCACAGCACATTTTTAGCTTCATAATACTCGCCAATTAAAGAAATGATACTTCTGAATGGTTCATTCTCTATTTGTATTATTACTTTACCTTCAAACTAAAGAAAAAACGTATTTTACAAACAACTTTAAATTAGTGTAACTTTGAAAATGTTGAGAATAGGAACTATGTTTATATGACTTTTTTGCTCAAAATGCCTTCAGAATAAAGCTCCGTACAGGACGGCAAATCCTCGTGAATCACTCTGTATATTATATTTGGAAGTCTAACAATAATATGTAGTAGTAGTAGTAGTAGTAGTAGTAGTAGTAGTAGTAGTAGTAGTAGTAGTAGTAGTAGTAGTAGTAGTAGTAGTAGTAGTAGTAGTAGTAGTAGTAATAATAATAATAATAACAATAATGGTACAATTAAATAACAACAAAAAACGTTTCTGAATGTGGAATATTATCAGTAAAATTCCGTAAATTTTCTGAGCATCTATTGACTTCCCTGTTATGAATAAAAAAATAAAAGCTATTATATTTCATTACATTAGAAGTCTTTCATCTGTATTGAAAAATCGTATTCATTCAAACATTTCCAAACCTAAAGGCGAAATTCGTATCAACATAATGTACATTCATTATAAGAGGGAGTAAGTTTCGAGATACAAAATATCCTTGGCCTGAAGGCATAGAGGCTAATAAAGGAAATGAAGTTCGTCTGTTCCATTAAATTTATATGAAACCGTAAATCTACAGTCGACTTTCATCCATTAGTGCTTCATTGGTAAATAAAAGCTATGTTAAATATTTGAATTTCATTCTGACTGCTGTTATTATTATTATTATTATTATTATTATTATTATTATTATTATTACACAATGTCAATATGATTCTCATGTATTATGCGACTCCAATTTATCGAAAAGTAGGAAATATTTCCTCTTCTCTTCTTCGTCTACTTTGAAACATCATAATGGGATCCCATGATTCTTTTGGCGTTCAGAATAATTGTCCGCTACATAGGTAGACACTTTTCGTGCGAAATTCTTTGCCCAGTTCTCACAATTACAAAGACATAATAGTCAAGGGAAGAAGGAAAGAAGGAAGACTATTCAAGGTCACGAGAAACATGTCCCTGAAAATGGAGTTACATTCCTAACCTACGCCAAGGAGCGTCGGATCAATTTAAATTAAATGTTTAACCACAAATGCACACCACATATGGTTTTTGGTTCGACATACGGATATGAATGCAATGCTTCAATATTAAACTGAAAACACTGACAACACATTCTCTCTGGTACCCGAACTGTTCACATCAACGGATTATGTATTATGTACTATTCAAACGCAACAGGTTTGCCAACATCTAATCAGTAATCACTGACTAACTAAACAAGGTGACTAATTTAGCTAATTTTTCTTCGATTGAAATTATAAATCGGCAGTACAGAAAGACGAGTTTATAGTTCAGTAATATCAATGTTATGAAAAAACATAATATGGGACATACATTAGATTATACAATGTATGCAATATCTATCAAATGTCAAGGGATAGTACCTTACGTGTACTGTAACAGGGGAACCGTGTTCAATATTGCATACATTGTATAATCTAATGTAGGTCAAATTATATTGTTAGTAACTGCTACATCAGTATGTGACGAGGTACCACTTAGAAAACACAAGACTTTGTAATTTAAAGTACAAAAGCAATCGAAGTGCAAACATATTTATAACTTGACAAATATCAACAAATACATTTCATACATTATTCCTTAAAATGTAAATCGAAAGCTGCATCTTTCGTTGCAATCCGGTCTGTTTCCGCATTATAAACATTATGCTGTGCTATATCTTCTGCCAGTGAAAACCTACAACATATTTGGAGACCTTGAGTTGCAGGCCTTGATTCCTCACATTGTCCTAACTTATATATTTTTTTTTCGCAAGAATTAGGCTTATGGTTTCGTAATTCGCAACGACTAGCATCGTGCCACAGATTTCGGAAAATTTTGACGAAATAACTAATACGAAAGTATAGCTAGCAAAATTTATTTTTTGTGAGAAAGCTAGTAACTGATATAGGGGGGAGTGGTTCGTTCTTGGCAAACACTATTTTCAGATAAAGCGATATTCGTAAACACTGATCATGTTAATATGCGTAATATGCATTATTAGGCATTTGAAAACTCCCAATGGATGAGAATTGTGCCTTTTCAGCATCGTTGGTCACTGAATGTTTGGTGTGGAATCCTTAGTAACTTTGTCTTCGGTCCTTACTTCTTTGAAGACACGTTACTACCGACTCATTTTGCCATTTTCTCAACCATGAATTACCTTCCCTCTTGGAAAACATTTCCTTGAATTCGAGAAGAGAAATATGATATCAGCAGGATGGCGCAACATCACATTTTGCAGTATGTACATGTGAACTATTAAATGAGAAATATTGTGACAGGTGGATTGGATGTGCTGGACATGTTACATAGCCACCTCGCTCACCCGATATAACAGCATTTCACTATTTTTTGGGTACATAAAACAAAAATTCATGTTTACACCACCTACAACAAAAGAGGATATGTAACGTTGAATAAATGAAGGTTGTCGCACTATTAGTCCTTGTATGTTGTTAAAAGTTAGAGAAAATCTTTCCAAAAGAATCACCAAGTGCCTAGATGTTAATGGAGTCTACTTTGAGGACTTAACGACATTATAATGTAAAGTCAGTACCTTGCTATGTATTGATTTCCTTATTCATTATGTAATTAACCTTTTCTACTACTGTATATTTCAATGAAAACATTGTATAACTCCTTAAAAATTTATTACGCGCTCCATTCTTCTCCATATCCACATTTCAAATGCTTATATTCTATTCTCTTCATTTCGTCGTAATGTCCATGTTTGTGCCCCATACAATGCTATACTCCACACAAAGTACTTGACTGGTCTCTTCCTTAGTTCTTTTTCCAGAGGTCCGCAGAAGATGCTCCTTATTCCATTAAAAGCTTCCTTGGCCATTGCTATCTTCTTTTTGACTTCCTGGCAGCAGCTCAAGTTACTGCTTATAATAAATAGCAAGTATTTGAAGCTGTTCACTTGCTCTACTGCCTCATTTAGAATTCGCAAGGCACGCACGCACACCGTTCTGCGCTGAGGTGGATAAATCTCCATGCTTGAAAAGAAAAATATCTCTGGACAAAAGACAAACATTTTTCTTTCTCAACACTAAAGAAAAACTACAAGTCCCAATCAGAACTGAAGTAGAAGGCCTGCATTTTTTATTTCTTCGTAACATTCACTATGATTATACAATGACTCACTTTGATTATACAATAATACCACAAAAAATAAAATAATAAAGCAACACTATTCACTTCTTATGACTGATTGACGGCTTGCCTTGTCTACGGTGACAATGGAGATAGGGGATGAGAGAGGTTGTTACCTTGTTGCCAAACCATGCATGGATGCACCGAAAAGAGCTTCGCGATCAACTGGTTGACGACACGGCACTGTACAGGTGTGAAAAAAGTTGGTTTACAACGTTTGAGAGAAGATAGTGGAGGTAAATACAAACATCTTCTTCCGTGACAAAAACCTCTCAGACTTATCAATTAGGCGCTATAAGCTAATATGTGGCGTGAAGAGTTTGTGTTTTCACGAGGTTATTTAACGACGCTGTATCAACAACCAGGTTGTTTAGCGTCGATGGAATTGGTGATATCGAGATGAAATTTTTGAGATGGGGCCGAGGATTCGTCATAGATTATCTGAAATTTGTGTTACGGTTGGGGAAATCCTCGGAAAAAACCCAACCAGGTAATCAACCGAAGCGGGTTTCGAACCCGCGTCCGAGCGCAACTCCTGATCGGCAGGTAAGGGCCTTAGCCGACTGAGCTACATCGGTGGCTAAGAAAAACACTGAATGCAGTGATGTGAAAAAATATTGTTTGGAGATGTGGTTGAAACTGCTTCTCGTTTAGCTAGATGCACAATTGATTTCTACGTCACTACGGACTGTCTGATACGCTAAAAAATACCACAAGTTAGTCGAATAATCGCTGCAGCTTCAACAACGCAGGAAATCAGCTCTTCTACCTATCTGTCAGGTTCTCGTACAGGGGACGTTTCATGTCCCCCATGAAAAGAAATTCATAGGAATTAAGTCGGGCGATCGAGGTGGCCATGATACTGGCCGACCCCTGCCAATTCACCGATTGTGAATATTAGGATATATACCTTTAATTTTTCTAAAGATTGGACATGACATTAACTCTGCGATAGGAAAGAAAAAAACAACTGAATATCATATAGCATGGGAGGCCTGTTGCTATGGTAACAACGGTTGAGTTGTCAAAGTTAGAGTTCCACGTGGTTAGTGCTCAATAGTTCTCTTGGCGCCATTTTTATGCACACAATGTCAGTACTAATACGTTTCGTGTTTTATTCTCTATCGATATTTGTAGACTATTATTTGAAACCTTCGCGTCAATTGTCAATGAATATTTTAACGTCAACTGCTAGCTCGCTTCATTTGATCGCGTGGTCGTCAAATTGACAACTCGCCCGCTTAATTGTCATGTCCCATCTTTAAAAAAAAAGCAGGTATAGGTATAGGTAGTTCCTGACACGAATATCAAAGTGTACAGGAGCATCGTAATGCTAACATCATAGTCGTTTTATAATATCCTCTAAGAGTTCTAGTAATACTTCACGAATAAATACAAGATAATTTACGCCACAGAGAGTGTTAAGCAACATGTAAGACCCAACCAGATGGTCATGTACATTGCCAGCCCATGCGTTTGTTGCATATCTTTGTTGCGTTATGATTTTGAAAGTCCCAAAACTAATAGTTATGGCTAATGAAAATCGCATCACTTGTGAAAAGATCCTCATCGATGAACAAAATAACATTTTGGAACTCAGAGATAACTGTCATTTGCTGCAGAAACCACTGGCAAAACGTCTTTGGGCAAAACTCCACGCTCCATGGAGAGTTTTCAACTGACAAGTGTTGTACCTTCTGCAACCTGAATGGGTGCTTCCCTATCTTATGTACGACATTCAATAGATTGCCATGGGAGGTGTTTAGTGTCGTGGCTCGTTTATTTAATAATGCGTTTAATGCGTACATTATAGATCGTTGACTGAGTGCGGTAATCATTTACATATCGCACCCAGTGTGGTAATCATTTACATATCACACTCATTGCGGTAATCATTTATATATCGCTCTCAGTGCGGTAATCTTTTAGTAGTAGGTTATTTTACGACGCTGTATCAACACCTTAGGTTATTTAGCGTCTGAATGAGATGAAGGTGATAATTCCGGTGAAATGAGTCCGGGGTCCAGCACCGATAGTTAGGTAATCATTTACATATCGCATTCAGTGCGGTAATCACATATCGCATTCAGTGCGTTAATCAGTTACATATCGCACTCAGTGCGGTAATCACTTACATATCGCACTCAGTGCGATAATCACTTACTGTACATGTCGCATTCAGTGCGGTAATCAGTTACATATCGCACTCAGTGCGGTAATCAGTTACATATCGCACTCAGTGCGGTAATCAGTTACATATCGCACTCAGTGCGGTAATCACATATCGCACTCAGTGCGATAATCACTTACATTTCGCACTCAGTGCGGTAATCACTTAACCTACATATCGCACTCAGTGCGGTAATCACTTAACCTACATATCGCACTCAGTGCAGTAATCATTTACATATCGCACTCAGTGCGATAATCGTTTACATATCGCACTCAGTGCGATAATCGTTTACATATCGCACTCAGTGCGATAATCGTTTACATATCGCACTCAGTGCGTTAATCAGTTATATATCGCACTCAGTGCGGTAATCACTTACATATCGCACTCAGTGCGGCAATCACTTACATGTCGCATTCAGTGCGGTAATCAGTTACATATCGCACTCAGTGCGGTAATCAGTTACATATCGCACTCAGTGCGGTAATCAGTTACATATCGCACTCAGTGCGGTAATCAGTTACATATCGCACTCAGTGCGGTAATCAGTTACATATCGCACTCAGTGCGGTAATCAGTTACATATCGCACTCAGTGCGGTAATCAGTTACATATCGCACTCAGTGCGGTAATCAGATACATATCGCACTCAGTGCGGTAATCAGTTACATATCGCACTCAGTGCGGTAATCACATATCTCACTCAGTGCGATAATCACTTACATATCGCACTCAGTGCGGTAATCACTTAACCTACATATCGCACTCAGTGCGGTAATCACTTAACCTACATATCGCACTCAGTGCGGTAATCACTTAACCTACATATCGCACTCAGTGCGTTAATCATTTACATATCGCACTCAGTACGGTAATCATTTACATATCGCACTCAGTGCGGTAATCATTTACATATCGCACTCAGTGCGGTAATCATTTACATACTGCACTCAGTGCGATAATCATTTACATATCGCACTCAGTGCGGTAATGAATGTCATTACCATGCCGATATGACGATGGGTAAGTATCCATTATGAAATCAACGCAGATAAACGTAATTTATCTGCTAGTTTATGACTTGAAGCTGCATTGTAAATAACAATCAAGAGTTTTTCGTACCATTCTATTTGATATCAGTAAGCCTACTTAGATTTGCGCACTCTTTCTTAATTAATCTTCTCTGTAGCTAGCGTGTCACTTTTCTGGTGTAAAACAGTTGCATAAGGAGAGGGAGATAGGAGAACTGCGTACCTATTATGTCAGTAACTTGAACAGTGAAGTCTACAAATTTATACCCGCTCTTTGCGTGAGCAACCACGACTAGCTGTGAGCAAGGAGCTATTTCGGTACGCGTGTCGCTTGTTTCTGCACGCTACTAAAATCCCTCCATCGTGAATAAAGTGCATACCTCCCAATCTAATGCAAAAAATCCTTCTTCAGTGTTCCATTATTTTAAAATAAATTAAAACACGGTTTTCATGATTTAACAGAATTACTGTTACAGACAGTTCCAGAGGTATTTATGTCAAGTTGGAACTTTATTCGGTCCATAAAACACGTCAGTTGTCACATTCAGAAGACGTTTCCGCTAACTTCCCCGTAAACTTGATGGAGTGCTATTATTGCAAGGAGAACGAGATACTAAACAAAATGGAGCGAATGGAAACTCAGAAGAGAGGCGAGGATGGAAGGAAGGAGATGGTAGGCAGAACTGAACACAGTCCTAAACATTTTAGTTGGCTGTTTAACGACGTTCAATAAATTACTAGTTGCTAGCTGCGAAGGAAAAAACAAGAACGTACAAAGAGATGACCTGAGTACCTACATTAAAAGAAAAAAAATCACAGAAAACATCATGCATAACATAAATACGATGATGGACACCATCGTACACAACTTAAAAAGTGTAATAAATCAAGAAATATACGTATAATATAAAGGAGAAAGAAACATAAGAATAAAATAAATACGATTAAACGGAACAAGGAGGGAAAACAGAAGAAAACAGCCGAAATGAAAATCAAAAGCTCACAACAGCGGAAGAAACCCAAGAAGAGGAAACTAGAAAAAAACAACAAGGAAGAAGAACAGCAATGGACATCACTGTAGAGCCCGGATGTTTGGTAAAATGCCCTTTTAACTGGGTGGAAGTAAATCATTATTTGAATAGATATAAATGTGATTTGGAGTAAATCAAAGTGATAGTGCCAATTTTTATTTTGCCTTTCTGAGATGTTTCTTACTAATAAATGCCTCTTTTGTCATTTTAAAACGATATTTCTTGTTTATTTGCAATTTTCTAATTAATTGTAATATAATGTATATGAAATTTGATTATCTGAAACAATGGCTAAGTTTACTAACAATTGTAAATAAAAGCAATTTATTTCGGTGATTAATCTGCTAATAATCGTGCTTTAATACTATTGGTGTAATATGAATAATGATCGACAATCCACAGTTACAAATATAATATTGTCATGTCTTACCGATACCAACAATCAGTTTTATAATTTTAAATATTAAGCTCGCTCTCATAGAAGTTGTCACGCGGCATTTTCAAATGTTTACTTTCATATTTTCAAATCTTACTGTTACAATTTTGTGTTTATTATTATAGGAGAAAGAAATTTGAGTGAGGAACAGTCAGTTATTGTCGGGTGACAGAAGGTGTAAGATCGATTAGCTAGAATGCCTAAATTCATTAAACCATTGCAAAGTAAACTTCATGCTTACGTTAGTGAATTTGGTGCGCATGTGTTTTCAACCGATGGAACAGTTTTGTTATATAAGGTTTGTAAAAAGATAGTTAATCACGAAAAAAAAAAAACTATTTTATAGTCAACATGTGTCACCTACGAAGTAAATATGTGAGTTATGTTGATATAATTTAAATTTATTGTTGAAATATATTTAAAATTTATAATGCCTTTTGAAAGATTATTGTGCCTTTTTACGTTCTTATTGCCTTTTTTTGTCTGCCTATTTTAACTGTTATAAATGCCTAAAAATCCGAGCTCTAGACATCAGTAACATACAGAACAGACAGGCAGCGGAAAACAAGCACAAGAGACGACGATCTACAAGCAGCGGAGAGAAAGGCCTGGCTACACGTAGGAAGGCTGAGAACGTAGACAACATGCGAGACAGTGAAGAAATACATGGAGAAAAGGGGAATTAAAGACCACGTGCGTTGTGAGGAACTGACGACCAAAAATGACAGAAAGGCATTTAAATTAGGCATCCCATTCCATCACCTAGATACAGTGGACAAAGAGAATTCTGGCCAGAAGGGGTAAACGTCAGAAAATTTAGATTTAACCGCTTTTTTCGAGAAAACAAAGGAGTCCCGCTCGAATAACAAGGACACACCAAACTCAAGGAACCAGGAGAAAGGAAAAACAGATAACATCAAACCTATGTTATGGAATATAGAAGATCTTAAGAATGCAATGAACTGAGCACCACAAGGCTTCTCGCAGGGATACGACATAACAATTCTAGCGGAAACATTCATAAGTAGGGCTAGAATTTTGATGACCTATAAATCATGAAAAAATGTCCTAAGAAGAATGGATTTATGAACTAAAAATCTTTCAAAAATGCCCTTAAAAATGCACTAAATATTGATCTTACATAATTGGCTTAGTAGGAGTATTAATATTTAGACTAATAATTAAGTTAAATTCTAGTACCAACATTCAAGTTTATTTAATTTTACATATTTTTTCTAAGTAGTGCACTTTAATTAATTACTTTACCTGATGTAGTTCCATGTAATCCACCACAAGGCAACTCTTATCCGGAACCAGCAGGTATAGAGGAGTCTATATTGAAGGGGTGGTGGGACTGATCCATTATATGGGGTGGAACTACGTTAAAATGACAATATTTGTGTAGAAAAAAATGAAAATAATATACAAAATAATGAGTATTAATTGAAAAAAAATATGTAGACAAAATATCAAAGGAAATAAATAATATTTTATATTAATAATGGGGATTATGGCCAAAATTAAATGAAAATATCTAAAAAAATGACCGAATAAAACAAAAAATGCTGTCATGAGTTGTAAGAGGTGAAAAATGCAAAAAAATTTCGTAACACATATGTTTTAAAACACTCAGTTTATCACATAACATATAAATACTAAAGCAGCAATGTTTCTGGTTCACTAGAAAAAAGATGCAATTTCATCAAAATCCTAGCCCTAATCATAAGTGAGAACTGAAAACACCCAGAATTCTACGGCACGCATCTCGAGGCAGCTCACGGAGAGAGAGGAAGCCCGGTAGGGGGAGTAACCATACTCATAAGGCCAGAACAGACACAGATTAAGGCAACGACACATCTAGAACACACTATTCTAGCAGAAACAAAAAAAAAATGCTCTACAATAATAGCAGCATACTTCCAACCAAACATAACGGCAATTGATATAATGGACGAGATAGGAAAAATGATCGCGCAGAGCAAACAAGACAAACCAGCAATCATTGCAGGCGACTTCAACTGTAGACTGGACATACTAGACCACAAAGCAAAAATAATCATAAAAAATTACAGGAAGAGAGATTTACGCTACTTAACGACCCAACGGTATCAACATATTTCTCATACAATGGGGAAAACGCGATAGATATTGCACTAAGAAGAGGAACAATACGGGGCAAAATAACTCCGGCATGGGCAGCAAACCACGCCCCAAATAAAAAAACACATCCCCATGGAAATGAACGCACAAGGGGACTGGAGCGGTACAAGAAGAAAAGAGACAGTGACCCTATCGCGAATCATAAACATCAATAAAACTGAAGAAAAGGCAGACACGTTACGAGAAAAAGAAATGCTAATAGAAAACGCCGAATTAAAAGAAGCAACACAAACCGTGGAAGAACTGCTAAGAATAGCTGCAGAACCAAAGGAAAGCAGAAGAGCTAAAATATGGTTCGACAAGGACTGTCACAACCTAAGAATATATCTTCCGGGAACACTTCACCAGCTAAAAACAAACACGGAGAAGAAGATCCTCTGAACTTACGCTGAAAAACGAAAACAGTATAAGAAGATAATCAAGGAGAAAAAAGCCACTACTGGAAAGCAGAAGAAATAAGAATAGCGGAAGAAACAAAGGATGACCCATACATCGCACTTAGACCAAGGAAACGAACCCAATCGCAATGTATAGGATGGAACAATGGAAAACACACTTCCATAATATACTAAACAAAGAAGGGAAAACAAGCAAACCAGATCAAAACTGGGGGGAAAGCCAGCAAGTGACGGAAACATGGACATCATTAACATCAGAGAAAGTCAAAAACGCAATGCACAACACCAGAAGCAGAAAAGCTGCAGGCTCTGACCAGCTATACAATGAGGACATCCAGGACACAGCCCAAATAATGACATGACAGTGGACAAAACTATATAATGAGTATCTAGAAACAGCATTCATACCGGAGCAATGGAAGCAATCGATAGTAAAGGTGATGTTCAAAGGATCGGGAGACCATAAGGACCCTGGTAAATACAGAAGAATAGCACTAGAAAATGAACCCTTCAAAGTGTTTACAAGAATAATCACGAACAACATAACCTAAATAATAGAAGAACACCTGTCCGAAAATCAATTAGGCTTCAGAAAAGGGAAATCCACACTACAAGCAATAGAAGTACTACAAAAAAACATATAGGACCCTTGAAAGAAAGGGAAAAGTTCTATGTGGTTTTTATAAACTTCACTAAAGCCTTCGACCCCATAGATAGGGAGACAGTAAACCAAAAATCTTGAAGAGACTCTAGGCAAAAACGGACAAAAATCATAAACTCGATACTAAGATGAAATGAAATAAAAATATCAGACAGCCGCTCAACATCAGAACAGATTCTCAAAATGAATGGGGTACTGCAAGGGGACCCACTAAGCCACAAATCACAATAATACCATTCGTATTAATTGTATTATTTCGTAAGTACAGTATATAAGAACTAGATCAATCTTTAATCACAACAACTTCATATCAATATTATAATTTCGTATGTAAGAACTGGAGCAATCATTACCGGTAATCACATTAATTTCATTCATATCAATTTTATAATTTCGTATGTAAGCCTATATACGAAGTGGATCAATCTATAATCACAATAATTCCATTCATATCAATTTCAAAATTATGTATGTATATACGAATGAAGCAATAAAAAATCATAATAATTCCATTCCTATCAGTTTTATAATTTCGTATGCATGTAAGAATTTGTGCAATCATTAATTATAATACTTCCATTCATATCAATTTTATAATTTCATATATATCAGAATTGGAGAAATTTTTAATCACAATGTTTGAATATTCCTGTACTTGCAACGAAATTAATACAAACTCTCTTTCTGATCGTTCACTCTTACCCTCTTGCACAGCTTATTTTTCAAGTCTCACCTTCTGATTTGCATGGGGACTTTTATATTATTTGTCTTATGTATAATTTCCAAGCTCGTGTACTATAAAAGAGTTAAATAAAGTAAGCAATATATTTACTAAGAAGATTATACCGCGTAGCCTACATTCATAATATTGTATTAAGATGAAATCTCCTTTAATATGAGACCCATATGGCACCTGGTCATAAAGAATCCTCAGCTTCGAGATTGTTTTAGCTACATAAGTTGTTCAATTAAACTAGCTTGGCAGGTGTGCGCAAGGGTAGTTACTAGCGAAGAGGGGGTGGGATTGGCAGAATTAACAATCCAACCTTTCCCAACACATAAACATAAAATATAAAGAGACACTTATTTTTATGACCTAAAACAGGTTTTTAACACCTACAATTACATTCTTTCATATAATGTGTAGTTATCACTATATACATAGACTGCTATCACTTCCCGCCTCCTGCAGATTTAGCTCTTTTATGGACAGAGCATAAAAGAGCTAAATCTGCAAGGGGGCAGGAAGTGATAGCAGTGATATGTGTTTGGAGTCATGTTGAAGACAGCAATTATGATAACAAAATTATGAAGGTACTGTTAAAAGAGCACTTTCGAGAACAAAATTTGACTAAATTATAGCACGAAGTAGGATAACGAATGGTCATCTATCCCTTTTGTTGTTCATTTTAACGCTGAAGTTTATGAGGTACTGCATTTCACGGAAGTTATTTGATCCTACAAAGCCTTGGTTTTTCTCAACCGAAGCATGCGTCGTGCGAGGCCCGCCTCGCACAAATCCGGACTACAAGAGAGATAGCAAGTGGTTTCTATAACTGCGAGGTGCGAGGTCTGCGAACCTCGCAGCTATAGAAACCACTCACTATCTCTCTTGTAGTCTGGATTTGTGCGAGGTGGACCTCGCACCTCGCACGACGCATCCGTCGGTTCAGAAAAACCAAGGCTTAACTGAGAAGGACGCCTTCTGAGGATCATACGCATACGACTTTAAGGCTGAATTCATAGTTGACACTTATAAACAGGCTTCGCATTTTTGTCACACTGGATTTATCGAGAAATGTAGTCTTGTACGGAGGGAGTTCCAATTTCTGGCGCTCCTGCAGAAGTGGCGGTACAGTAGGCCTACGGTGAATGTACGTAATAGTCCGGATCAGCATACTTAATACCTTAAGAGTGAAACCTATTTTTCCCCTATTACTACATATGGTAGTAGATTGTAGTGATTTTCTAGATGTCAGGTTGAATTTTCTTTTACCAACTTGTTTCGTATTTCGAGTACCAACAAATACGACAACTGGCAGTTATTTTCTAACAATTGTATTGGCAGCAATAATTTTGGTTTCCACTTAAGGAAACTGATGAAATTGAAGTACCTAACTAAGTTTGTGAAATTTGAACGTAATTAATAATTAATTAGTAATACCGGTATTAACATTAATATCAATACACAATTCAATTGAGTTGTGCTGTGATTCCAATTCAACACTATGTTCACATAAGTGTAATTAAATAAAATATAACTTATAGATCTAGGCCTACTTGGTATGAAACATACACATGGCTAATGGGCAGAAATATATTTCTTATTGTTCAGATTTGTATTAAAATGTCCTAGAGAGGAAATAGCATGGTAGCGACTTAGGAGTATGTACCGGTATTTCAAGCAAGGTATATATTTCAAAGTGGCATTCTGTTTGTGGAATCCTTACTAATCATTTCACATTTTGAAACAAAACATATTTTTAGGTTAGGTCTCGTGAATCATAAACTGTTTAGTCAAAGCAATGGATTTCATGTTGTCAGACAAAATACATTTTAATATTAGATTACACTTATCTACTAATTACCAACATAATGTGCGAGATGTCCAGGAGGACAATATGGAGCTACTCTTTCACAAATAATTGAACAATTTAGTAAACACCTACCAACATAAAGATGAGATGTGGTAAATAAGCAAGACATTGTTATTGTTAATAAAATATTATTGTTAATAAAATATTATTTTATTATTATTATTATTATTATTATTATTATTATTATTATTATTATTATTATTTCAGTACATGGCACTGTGACTTTACCTTCTTTGGTGATATCTGGTATTAGTTGGCAACACTGAAGAAACTGCCAAATTAGCTTTTTAGGAACTATTCTTACGTGATTCTACTATACTATGCACAGAAACCATGCCGTGAAGGCATCAAAATTAATAAAGTTCTTTTTTTTTTACAATTACCTACTGTTATACATTTTTGGACAAGTCTTGACGAGCTTAATTGATATACTGAATAATAAATATATAGTGTCATTTAAAGAAACAATGTTAGTACTCGTATCACATTATAAATAACGCTACAAAGTTACCTGCCCATCAGTATTATTTCCCTTTTTCAGTTGTACACCTTTGTATGAAACAATTTTTCATTTGGTGCTTGGGTACAAAGTTATTTTGGGTCGTCAAGATAAATGGAACACACTGTACATTAAGATAAACGTCTACGCTGTAAAATAATATGTTTTTACATTTCCTCAAATAAATTCAATATGGCAATTGGATTTTTTCCCATACACTGATGAAAATTTCTTTCTTTTTTTTTTTTTCTTTCTTTTTTTTTTCTTTTTTTTTTTTTTTTTTAGAAAACTGAAAAAAGAAAATTATTCATGTGTAAGTTATTTAAGTAGCCTATTGTGTTATTAAAACCATTGTCAACTATAGTAAACGTTTTATTCACTTCTAAAGATTTATTTTCTATTGAGAACTAAATAGTGAAAACCCTTCTTTTTGTGAAAATTTCCAAGTCTCTTCATGTCTTCTTTTAGTGTTCTGCCAGCAGGTCTTTCACTGCAAATCCAGTTTTCTCCAATCTCTCCTATTTTCTTCCTTCCTCTTTGTTTCCTCTTCACGTACGTATATCATAAATTATTTTCTCATTTATTAAGTAGTAGGTAAATGAATTAGTATATTACTTGCAATTTTAACAAACCAACACGTTTTAGATCCTCGAGTGCAACTTTGAATTTCTTCACTGCCTGTATCGAAGTACAAAAACGTAACAGATGTGGGTGTTTGTCACGTGCATACAGTCTCAGGTGACGTATTATCGCACCCCACGATGATAATGCCTTAATGCGAAACCTCGTTTAGCTCTCAGCCTTAACGTATTAGACAGACTCACGGCTCTGCTTGTATTTTAAGGCTATATACGAAATTAAATTATGGACCTAAGACACGACAAAATTAAAGCGAAGGAGAAAAATCGAGAACGACTAAGCGAAGGGGAGAAATTGTAGTCATTCTCAATGGAATTTTCTGGTCAGTTGCTCCTGAAATTCGCTCAGCGCATAAAGAATGAAAACCTGCGTTATAAATTAATATAAAGTTTTGTCGCTCCCCATGAAGTAGGGCTATAAAATGATTGATAGTTTAATTGGGGTGCAATTAATATAATATGAACATTTATGTTTAATGGGGCAGATATTGCTTTAGTTCTTCAAAAAATCTATTTTCCAAATACGAGGGTCGCTTACTAAGTCATAGCAACTATTTTTTTTAGGCAAATGTTTTGTTATACAAACATTTAATAATATTCATATGAAAATACACAATGTACTTTACCAATAATGGTTACTCAGGAAGTATTGTAGACAATGGAGAAGAGTAAAAATAAAAAAAAATCATCTACCGTAATAATAACATTAGGAGTGATCACGATCCGTCTGTGCTTATCTGTTTAACAAATATTGGTTGTTATAATACTTGTCACATTAGTTTATTCAGTTTTTAACGTTTTCGGCTTGAATAAGCCATCTTCAGAAAAAGTTATATGCCTAATTACATGAATGAAATTGGTACATGTGTATATAGTACGAAATAGATGAATCAGTTGAAATTATAAGTCTCTATGGTGATAATATTGAACATAAATTGATTAAAATATTGAAATATTAAAACAAATGCTATATGAGCCATGGTCAAAAGTTATTAAAATAGTAAAATATTAAAACATATGCAATATTGTTACAATTACAATATGTTGGACCATCTGTGGTAGTGTCCAATGCTGACTAGAATGAAGGTGATTCAGCTATAAAGCGGAAAGGAAATATGTATCAAAATGTGATGCCTATAAGAAACATAATGAGGAGGTTACATACAAGAACAAAGAAAAGTACATATATGGATCTTAACCCAGATGTTCCTGACGTCCTTCCAGAAGGACCGAATGCATGGCTTAAGAAATAATGACGTAATAATTAATATTAGGCCCCAAAAATTACTATTGTTAGTCACTCGTCTTTTGAATGTCCATTGTTGACGACTGCACAGCAGCTGCAAGTTAATCGTCAGTTGTGAGCGAGAAATTTAGACCTGAATGTTGGACTTCAGCAGCGATGTATAATTTGACTGACCTTATCATAAATGTGTAATTATATTTACCGTAATTTACGGAATATTTTTTTGAAATTTATGGTGCAATATCTCAAAGGTTAGGGCTTTCAATACACTTATGTTAAATTTGCATGAACTTACATTCATAACTAGTAATAACGTAATATATTTTAGCGTCCTTCTGGAAGGACGTCAGGATAATATATATTCTTTGAGTTTCCAGCAGAAAAATTACACTGCATGAACTTCTGGAAATCATGAACAGTAGTGAAACTATTCCAAACAGTGGTGTAGATGTCGCACTTTTGTCACCTCTAAATGCAAATGATGATTTGACTGATGAGGATTCGGGTACAGAAGACAACTCATATATAAATAATTTGCCTGCAAGTCAGCTGAGTGCCGATGTGTTTGTAACTGACATGGCTATCAACAGTGTATGTGAGGAATCATCATATGACATATGATTGCCGTCTGTTACCTGGTCCATCTCCGCTATCTAGAAAGTGTAGAAGGACAAGATCTATAACGCCCTCTACAGTTCTGGAGACAAACAAAGAAGACATTACTGGGACAAAGGCTACCAAGAAAGAAGATAGAGGGGAACCTGTAAAAGCAGACTCAACACTCCCAAGCACTAGTTCTACAATGGCCTCTCCAACTCTGCAGACAAGGAAGGTATTACTGGGACACAGGCTGCCGAGAGAGAAACTACAGGGGAACCTGAAAATGAAGACTCAGCTCTTCCAAGCACGGAATGGCCTCTGATGTGTGAAGTACCACTCAAACCCGATAGAAGTCCATTAGAATACTTCACACAATTTTTCTATGAAGAAATTCTAAACATGATGGTCACTTATACCAATCAGTACGCGGCAAAGAAGGGCAGAGTAGGAGACTGCTCTGAAAATGAAATGATGGTGTTTCTAGCTGTAGTCCTGCTTAGTGGTTATGTAGTAGTTCCCAGAAGAAGAATGTACTGGCAAGGGGAACAAGACAGTCACAATGAACTTGTGTCAAAAGCAATATCGAGAGAAAGATTCGACTTCATCATGATGAACTGGCATATGTGTGATGACGATGACCTAGAGAAATTTTTCCTCTGAGACAAGTTGGGCGCTTTTCAAGAGAGAAGAAACTAAGGATAGCTGTGTCTCAACCTCGTCTTTTTGAGTCATACAACAATAATATGGGAGGCATTGATTGCGGGGACCAGAACGTGTCTCTCTATCGGACGTCCATCAGAGGGAAGAAATGGTACTTCCCAATCATTGCTCATCTCAGAGATGTCGCTGAAGAGAACGCCTGGCTTTTGTACAGGCGTAATGAAGAGAATATAGATAATCTGTCTTTTCATAGACGAGTTGCTACAGCTATTATGGAATCAAACAAACGGGTTCTCACCAGCAAAGGTGCGCCTTCCAAGGTATTGAAAATTGAATCCTGGTATGATGGACGGGACCACTACGTTTCTGATCTGCCAGTGGGCATTCATACGCATAAGAAGAAGCAACTGAAATGCAGGCTATGCCAGAAAAAAAGCAACCACTGTGCCTCAAGTGTGATCTGCCCCTCCATGTCAGCTGTTCTGTGTCTTTTCACACCAAGTGAAATGATTGGTGAAAGAACATTATTTACTGGATTAGTAAAAAAAAACATAGTCACTGGATTAGTGATAAGCATGAGTGACTGGATATCCACAGATAATTCATGCTATACTTTGCGATGTTTATTTATGTCTGCATGTTCTCAATTGTTTTGTGGTATTCCAACATATTATCATTCCTAAATAAATACCAATAAATGCAATTTTGCGCAATGATATCTACAGTTTTCACATGATTAGGCCCTAAATGCTATTTTTAGTATTTCTTATGTTTTTGGAGGATCACGAGTATAATCTTCTGGTACGCACTGCTGAAACTCGCTTGTCTATTACGAAAAATCGTTCTTCACATTTCCTATGAAATTGTAGTCATATTATCCTGACGTCCTTCCAAAAGGACGCACTTTTTTGCAAAACCTAGGAAGGTTACTGCTTAAAAAACATAGTTGTCCATTACTAAGGATCACTATGAACAATATGCACTCTATCTTTCGAAATTTCAAACAAAAAAATAATTCAGGAATTTCTGGGTACTATTAAAGCTATAAAAAGCTTAATATAAGTTACATAAATCTGGTTACAAACATCGCGATGCGAAATATGTACGCGAGCGCACGAGACAGTTGTAATGAATATTGTTGAAATTCTGATATGGCTTGGTAGAAACGGAGTTTATTAAACGAAATTATATAATTTGTTAATGTAATTAGCTTAGGTTATAAAAATGGAGCCAAACAAGATCCAACTTACTATCGTATGTACGGTGAGGACATCTCTGTAGTAGCAGGTGGTGGGTAGACAACTGCTTGGTGCGCTGCGTTTACAAGTTATTACGAGACCTATGCCTTTTAAATTTATCGTAATAATGTTGAGAACAATAATCTGCACGCACATTAACACATTAAGAACCTTCGAAGTAATCACAACGATGAGGAAGGTGACGAATACCATCAACTGCTCCATTGTACAGTCTGGTGATCTCGCATCGCACTGCGTTAGCGATGTATTCTTGTGTAGGGAAGTATCATCCATGCAATGGAGCTTTCAATTTCGGTATAAAATCGAAATAACATGGTGACAGATCGGGCGAGTAGGAGGATTGGTCTAGTACTTCCCATCTCCAGCGCCGTAAACGGATCTTAACAATGTCTGCTGTATGAACTGTTGCATTATCGTGGAGGATGATCGCGTTGTTCAACAACTCGGGATGTTTCTATATAGGAGAGCACGATCTCCAACAGCTTCTACGAGTTGTGCGTGACATTTACTCGCGTTTTGAAATCGAAGCACTGCTGTTTTTAAGTATATGGTTGTTGTTCTAGCCGGCTGACATCCATACTTGACAACGTTTGAAAACCAACAACTGACTTTCGCGCATTCCTTCCCCTTCCGTCCTTAAATATCTACAGTATCTACACCATCTAGCAACATCAATAGACTAAGCACCAAACGTCTCAATGTCTTTGCTGCATATCGAAAAATGTGGATCGCGGTCTGGGATTCCGCGGAAAAAAATAGTTGCCATGACTTAATAACTGACCCTAGTAACTCCTGTTTATTGACAAATTATTCCGGAGTGCTTTGCAGAAAAATCATCAATATCTGCAATACTTTTCTAGTGATTATTTAAAAAAAAAAAGACACTGCAATCTTCGTCCAACTTGACAGAGAGGAGTTCATTGTTTATTTTCCGCAAATCACATTTTCAAGAACCGTTTCCTTGATAGTCTAACGCAATACTTTTCTAACATATTCGTGAAGTGAGGCGCTCAGAATAATAATGGCAGATCTCAACTAGAGTTGACCGAGAGTTATTTGTATACGTTCGGTCAGTCGGTCGGTCGGTCGGTCTGTCGGTCGGTCTGTCGGTCTGTCGGTCGGTCGGTCGGTCGCTCTGGCTGCCGCGTGTCTTGACTCCGCAGAAAGCAAACCACTCGAAGCATCATGGTCGACCGTCAGTCGGAAGGATATCATAGACTGAAAACTATCTTCGATCGATATGTTTACAGTGAGCGCTACGGAAATGTTAATCTGCCTGGTTCCCTATCACCTCATTAATGAACCTAAAATAGGCTATCAGATTGAATAAAAAATTTAAATTGCAATAAATTAATAAATCAATAAAATAAATTACAATTTTAACAAAGAATATTATCTACAAGAATATAAATATAAAATATAAGCAGTACTAAAACGGGATAAAAAATGTTTGTGTTTATTCTCTAGCTGAACGGAATAGTTAACTTATAATATTCTGTAACAGCGTTGTATTCGTAACGTCAGAGAACAAAGGTAAATACATTAAAGAAGCCAAGGAGGAAGTTCTAGATAAGAATGAACAAAAATGATTACTTTTAAAACGAAATGGCGATTTATCCACTGATTTCTGGAATAACTTCAGCACGAATTTTGTCGACCGCATAAAGTCGAGAATTTATAACCGAGCGGTTGAAACGTTTACTCGGTCGCGAGCGCTCGAGGTTGTTGCACTACAATTACATCACATTTTAATGCCTGATATACAATACAACCTATATAAGAAGTTACTATTTGTTTTTATGTCAGATAGCACGAAAAGCAAGGAGTATTTGAACATTTAAACAAGGAAATATAATTTTTAATAACACAATTATTTAAATGAAACAATGTTTTTATATTGTCAATAAAGTTATTGAACATCCATCTTATCGAACTCATTACATTAGTAGATAATGAAAATGTTTAATGTAGCTTAGTAAATATGTGATTGCATGAAAAGAACAGAGATTTTGTGATGCGTCTCAAATGTCTTCAAAAGCAGACATGTCGGTAATCTATTTCAGTCACAATATTCAATAAAAATAAACCAAATCTGCTTGTTCAATTTACGTAACATTTTTACAATACTGTACTTAAAGAGATGCCTAACCGCAGAAAATGATTGACGTTGGAACTCCTTATGGTAAGGTGTATGCAGATTCTATTATTCCACATTCAACGACCATATCACGAAATATCAAGAATGGAGCAAAGTGTATCATTTCCCGGCACCCTTCTACACAGCCGAAGACTGATCGGCGAACACGATCGGCCGTTTTCAAGAGAATGCAGTAGTCTAATCCGAATAAAAATCTAATTTTGAGATACGCTTTCGACTATATACTCCTGTTATTTAACTTTCATACGGTTAAGTATTTTGATATCCCAAAGCTCTCATATTCCTCATTGAAAGTGAGTCCTTAGTGTGAAATAAAACTTCCAGTGAATAAATAGCATATCCCAATTATGTAGGCTTTTGTTTGTGTCCACTACAAGTTCATGGCGGTGTAGTCAATATAATGGCGGCCACCAACATTTTTTACTGGATAAAGCATACATTTTCATACTGTTGCCCTTTGGATTTACTTAGTAAAAATGCAACTTATCGATTCAATCATACGTAGGTTTTTCGTACTAGGACACTTATACATGGCTTCAATAGGAATTTTGCAGCTATTGAGAGGAGGAAAACAAAGATACTCTGTGTGTACAGTCTAGATCGATCGCATGATGTCATTAAAGCAGCAAAAGTAAAAGCCCTTTCACTCTTTGTAAAATGAATAGAGAACACTTTGTTGATATTTAAAAAAAAGTATTAGTTCCAAATTTGTATTCAGAAAAAAAGAGATGCTGATGGCGTTCCTCTGCTTTTACGTATGGCTACATCCAGAACTGTAGAACATAGTAATCCTGATATTGTAAAATCCATTCACATTATTCCGGTATTATCTTGTGTCAAATTGTTAACTTTAGGAACAGAGGTAAAAGTTTGGACATTTCATTGTTTAATTTACAGCAGAAGTACAATCAGCAAAGAAAAAAAATAGTTAATTTCAATGATTTTAGGAAAATTTAAAAGTATATGGGTATATAATCCATCTATCATGATTTTTATAAAAATTTTGTTCCTGACGATGTTCATGTTGCAGAAGAATATGAATATATTGAAATAGAATTGGATTACTGAATTTGATATATAAAAAAAGGAAAACTCACCATTACCTATTTTTTTTAATTTCCACATATTTTGTTTAACTAAACACCACAAAAACAGACGAACGACTAATGACAAAGGCTCAAGAATTTTCAGATACGGTAAACTTTAAACATCGTATTTAACAAATTCTGAAAAAATTAAGTCTTGATAATAAAAATTCGCAGACCTTTAAAAACAAACAAAAAATGTCATTTTGCTCAAAATGAACTTCGGTTGGGATCTGTCATCATTCTGAGCGCCTCAAAAGTTTTAGTGTGTTTGTGCATGTTCTACTACAATAATATTATGCAAAATTACTTCAGTCTATTAAATAAACTACTTCTACTGCTAGAAAATAAAAACCCTTAAACAATTCTCAAAAAGTCTAAGCACATCTTTACTTGACTTTAACACTCAGCTATGTTATTTATTAAGGAATGGAGTTGAAAGATCTAAGCAATAAACTGGGAACGAGAGAACCTAAAAATTAAACGTTAGCTTAGTTAACAGGACAACCCATCATCCCTGCATGGGAAATGGCCTTCATTTTGAATTTGAAATATATATATATATATATATATATATATATATAAACAAATTATTTTATACTATAAAATAGTTTTCTTAAGTACCCCAAGAACTATAGTGTTTTACACCTACACATTTTATTTTTCTAAATATTATAAGAGAGAAAAAAAATGTAATATTTCCAAAACCTTACTACTGTAAGGTGTATGTAAACATTAAACAATTATAGGTATCGCTAGTAGGGAATACCGACGGAAGGAATGCGAATCAAACAATGCGATAATGAAGAGCGGGCGACAGGAAAGGTCACGAGACAGCTTGAATGATATTCAAGAGTAAAGTTGAAAGAGAAATGGCATCGAAAGAATCAGTCTTGCGTTGTGATATTTACATTACGAATTCAGTTTGTTCCATTGCATGTGAATACGTGCCTTGTATCGCACGGTATTATTATTTCATTCGTAAACATATGTTTCGCGTTTAATTAGCTTCAAATTTTTCTCTTGCTACGTTATTTCCACAGCGATATCCTCATATGTTCATCTTGTTGGAAGAAAGAGTGCTTCCTTCGGCTCGTACCTCTCGCCACCCTTGGCGTGCCTACATGCACACGTCAAAACAAACAGCAACGCCACCATTGCTTTTCGGTAATCGTTCCTTGTGCGAGCGATACAAATAATTTTCTTGAAAACAAATAATAATAATAATATTAATAATAATAATAATAATAATAATAATAATAATAATAATTTGATATAGGCCAAAGCGATTTTGTAAATTATATACAGGATGATTCACGAGGAAAGGTAAAAAATTTAGGCTACGATATCTTAGGCCATTTTGAGTGAAAAAGTTCATAAGAACATAGGTCCGTTTT
The DNA here is from genome assembly GCF_040183065.1 of Periplaneta americana. Taxonomy (NCBI): domain Eukaryota; kingdom Metazoa; phylum Arthropoda; class Insecta; order Blattodea; family Blattidae; genus Periplaneta; species Periplaneta americana. The sequence goes on along the minus strand of NC_091121.1, from coordinate 135,562,050 downwards.
CGAACGATGTCGGAGCTAGATGCATTTTTTTTTTGTAAAACGTCTCACCCCAATGTGAATCTGACGTGAGACGAGGCGTAAGAAAAGGTCAAGGTCGCAATGAATGACGTAACATTGGAATCTGCATTGTGAACGATGTAGATAAGAGGAAGAAACCGGGTGGTGGGGCATTACAAATGTCCAATCGCCTGCTCTTGTCTGATGTAATGACACAGAACCCGAAAATAACACAAACAGCCTACACTATCATCAATTCACAGCAGTCCAGTCAGCTACCTACAGTACGGTAGTTATACAGGTACAGTTATCGAAAGCGTTAAGTTGTGTTTTTGAAGATGCCTTATAAATTTTCGTCTACAGAATACGCAGATATTGTGTATGTTTATGGTTTGTGTGATGGAAATTCCTTGCATGCTGTTGCTGAATATGAACGACGCTTTCCGAACAGAAGGGTACCATATCGAAGAGTACTTATTGTCTATGGGGTTGGATGAAATACTTGGTATAGCAAAGGAAGGGGGAAACGAGAGAGGCGCTAATCGTCCGTATTTTGGATGCGACATAGAGAACAGTTACGTGCAACTCTCCCGTGCGATAAGCGCGATTTACGCCCGAGCGCAACAGTACTTCAAAGCAGGAGGCGGTACCTTTGAAAATGTGCGAAAACATCGACCCCTACGTCTAGAATATTAGGTATGTATGCATACGTGAATATAAACTTTACATTTGTCCGTTATCTGTCTCTAAATGCGAGTTAGTAAAATGGAATCTTAGAAGTTTTTTGTGAAATCAAAGAGCCATATCTCCGTAACCGTTCGAAAACGGACCTATATTCATATGAACTTTTTGATTCAAAATGACTTCAGAATTCACATCCTAAATTGTTTACCTTTCCTCGTGAATCACCCTGTATTTAATAAAGGTACATTGTTTAAAGAGCGTTGCTAGAGCAACCGACTTGTTGACCTGAAAGTCAAGTAAAGATGTGCGTTTTAATATCGTCATAACTTCCTACAGTGCTATGAGATTCACTCACCCTCCCATAGAATTGAGTACAGGGTTCTTCCCATGGGTAAAATACGGCTGCAACGTGATGTGTTGACCACATAACCTTCTCCTAATACTGAAACTGACGGAAGGATACGAGGACTGTCTCCCTGTCTATAGTACGAGTACACCTCTCTTTCGTTACACATTATCCTTATGTTTACTTTCTTGGTAATATTGTAAGTATATTAGTCAAATGACGAATATTTCAGATAAAATATTTAATTTTTTTCGTATGTTTATAAAAGCAAGGACATATCTAGGATAATTAACATAATAATATGCCATTGCACCTTTTTTTTTAATATTTCACCATGTCAACTTTAACATAAACCAAGCTAATACTTAATCTTTAAGTTATAGGCTAAATCAGAGCTAATTATGAAATAATAAAACGAAAAATGTTATGTTGGTACAATTGAAGTACAGTGATCAATTCTTAATGATCAAATATATCATTTTTAGGCAAGAACGTGCAAGCCTTCAAATTTAAATATTGTCTTGAAATGTGACCATTAACAATAAATTAGTACTCAATTTATTAAAAAGTTCCGTGCATTTTAAACTCACCATTTCCGTGTCCCAACCATCTCAATTCTCCAGGTAGAAATTGATCTGTTGTTCACTTATAGTATATGTACTCACCTGAAAAGAGAATAATGACTTAGAATGTTGTATCCAAGAACATAAAACAAAATTCAACGAAGTTTCATTACTAGCATTGTATTTTTATGAGTAGGAGTCACGAAAACATGAAAAATGAAAACAAAATATACAGACTGAAGTTCTTATGAGCTGCTAAAAATGTAACAGGCAGAAGGCTGTGATGTGCATCACACCACAAAAATTGAAATCTTATGCTATAGTACTTTTCTTATTATGTGTAAAGTTCTCTATATGGTTAATCTTTTTTAGAGAGCCCAGAATGTATTGAAAAATTTCATGCCTATCAGATAAATTCGTTCCAAAATTTAAAATTAGTATTACAAAAACTTTCGTGTTCCACATTCTCAGATCATACCTGTACAATAAATTATATTTAAGTACTATATTTTTATTTTTATTCTGGTTCCTTTCGTCTGACACTCTATTTAGGCGTTCCTGAAAAGAGGTGCCTGTAATTTACATATTTTATTTTTCTTGTTATAGCAACTGGCTACAGACTGGGAGGTCTCGGGTTCAATCCGGGGTGGTGACGGGATTTTATCCTCGCCAAAACTTTCGGAACATCCCAAAGATTCATTCAGCCTTTTATCAAAATGAGTGCAAATTCTTTCCAGAGGTAAAAGACGGTTGGAGAGTGGTGCTGACTACACCACCAGGGTGATAAAATTTCCCGCATTTTCTGGGATCTTCCATATTTGAGCTTTTTTTTTATCCTCCCGTCTCCCATATTTATACCATAATCTTCGCATATTTTTATTTATCAGTCATGATTGGTAACTTTTGTGTAACATAATAATAATAATAATAATAATAATTATAATAATAATAATAATAATAATAGCTAAATATACAGAGCGTCCCAAATTGATGTGTACACATTTTGAAACACAATTTCTCAGCAACGAGGTGACACAGAAATACGATTTTTGCGGTTTTGTATTCCTTAAGTCCATACATGTTCAAAATGGCCACCTTCCGCCACAGTACCCTCCCAACAACGACGTACAACTGAGCGACATACCAACTGGATTGTTGCTAATGGAATATCACTACAGACATGTTCAATCAGAACTCTCAGTTCCTCCAGTGTTTGTGGTTTTGTGGTGTCCTTTAGAGCTCCCCTTAGGTAGAAGTCTGGAGGGGTTAAATCCGGAGATCCAGGCGGGAACTAAACAGCACTTCCTCTTCGTCCTATCCATCTCTGGGTCGTCCTCATTTAGTGGGTGGACAAGTCTCGGAATGTAAGGTTTTCATTTTTGAGCTCGCAAAATTCGATAAGCACTGGATTTGCTGATACCAATCTCACGAGAACATTGCCTCACTGACTTCTTTGAGGACTGTGCAAAAGCCTGCATGACTGCATCGACCTCTCGTTAACAGTGAAACTTCTCTTTCTTCCGCACCGCCCTTTCAACACAGCTTGCACCGTTTCGTCGACTTCAAACTTGTCTCGGATTCTTGTGATAGTTAACCTTGTTGGTGGTTGTGTTCCAAATTCAACCCTCCAACATTGTTGACCCTCAACAACATTCTCCACTTTCCAATAACATTTCAGTATCCACTTACGTTCATCGAACGATAACTGCACCTCCATATTTGTTTATAAACAGATGAACATGTTTCCATGCTTTCCACTGCTTTCTGAATCATAAACCGCAAAAATCGTATTTCAATCTCATTTCTTTGCTGTGAAATAGTAGGGTAAACTAGGGTCTGTTGGACAGTCGGGCATGTTGGACACTCTGTACTTTAACGTGTTACCTCGCCACTTGTGGGCACCACATTCTGCTAGAAGTCAATGACGGAAGTAGCCCCAATCGTGGCTACTTCCGTCATTGACTTCTAGCAGAATGTGGTGCCCACAAGTGGCGAGGTAACACGTTAAAGTACAGAGTGTCCAACATGCCCGACTGTCCAACTGACCCTAGTTTACCCTATTTCAAAGAGTGTATACATCAATTTGGGACACACTATATTTAGATATGAACTGACATTAATATCGATACTTTAGCAGGTATCAATCAATACAGTAATTCTGTTCCGGTGATCCTGTCATCTTTGGTGGAACTGTATGTAAGTTTGACTGAAGTCTTTTTTCAGCTTGCATAGCAAGATAAAAAATTTAATATTCTGCGGAATCATGCTGGCAAATATAAATAATTTAAATTAGAAACATGCGTATTTTAAAATAATATTGAACTCAATATTGTCATCTAACTCATATTTGTATTATAATTAAATAGGTAATTTCAATATCATTCAATATAAACAATTCCACCAATGAATCCAGTCTTCACACTACCAAAAAATTCGCTACAATCTGTTGTAACCAAGTCTCCCGTATTTTTGTGATCAGAAGTTGGTCACCCTCTACACCACATTATTCTATTTAATAGTTTTTATCAATCACGAACGTGTACAACTTTCACCTATTTTTTTTACCTATTCTGAAGGAATGACTCGGGACTTCGTAGAGTGACGATGATTGGAAGTATCGGTGGAATAAAAATGATAACGGTGATGGGAAACGGAAGAATCCCGAGAATACCCCCCCCCCCCCTCATGCTCGCTTTGTTCACCACAAATTCTTTCGTAACCCAGATGGACATAGAACTCAGGTCGCCACGATAGATGGCAGACAGGCTAACCACTCGACCATGCGTAAGGTCACTTCATTCTATTGCTGAGGCCATAAAACATAGAGTTCTATCTCCATGTCCCCGAAGCACCTTTTATTAATCGAAATTTTGTCTGTTGCAGTTATAAAATTCAACATAATCTTCATATCAATTTGAAAATCTAGAGACTCAACTACTGTATGTATTTCTGGGACAACGTTATTGACTGTTCAGTAATACATACATATATACAAAGTTTTTTCTCAAACCTTATTCATACTAGTTGTAGTGTATTATCATTATTAAGCTTATCAATATCTTAATACAGAGCACAGATCACATACATACAGGGTATCCAACCTAAGCCGTTCATAAATTGTCTTAGGCCTTAGGCAAAACACGACTAGGGGTGGACACACAATACTTTTCGTCCTTGAAGTTCTCTAATTCGCAGCGTTTATATTTCAGTTTAAGTAACATTTATAATACGCTGACCTTTCGAGTATAGGTCATGGTTCATAGCTAAACTGATGGGTTCGTATGAATGTTTCGACTGCCTTAATTCGGTCCTTTACTTCGTACTTTTTAATTTCGAATTTCGATTCCAGATGATTCTAGAATATTCTAATTAATACTAAGTTTACTTTAAAATGGAAATAGGCAATCCATCGCAACATTATATGAACCCGAATATTCCACAGCAGTAGAAATAAAAGCTCCAATTCTACAGTTGATAAAAAATCACGGTTTGAATATTTTAAGTTCGTAACAGCAAAACTGAAAGATAGCGAGAGAATAACTAAATAATTAAATATAAGATATTTCAGGGAGAAAACTAGAGCCACACAGTCCAAATTAGTGCAGGTCGTTATCGATCTCGTATGTCTTAGACCGACCTGCAGAACTACAGCTCCTCAGAGCGACTGCCTTACCATCCCTTCTACCCCACCCATCTTTTCTACCAGCGCGGTCATAGTGTTCTAGTTACGCTCGGCTGCATCAACATTCATTTTCGCGGCGGCAGGTATACTATTTATTTATTTTATTGCTAGTAAGTTTGAAACGATACGCTAACAAGAATAAATTACAAATGAACAGATAATAAAATCCTTAGGAACATACCTTTAGAAAGTAAGAAAAAATGAATGAGAGAAATAAACAAGTTAAAAGATATGTAAAATAAATTTTAAAATGTATGTGTGCATATAATGTTAAGAAGGTCTACCTATGTATATATCGTCCTATTACTAGTAAAGCTCATTAAGTCCACTTTTTGTGTAAAATAAGGTAAGTACAGTCCTCGACTTGTCTTTCCGTGCTCTGTATTCCACTAAAATGGAATAAGTCCGAAATGTTGAAGGCAACAAACCAATTACTTTATTTCAAGAATTTATTATGATTTTTCTTGCATTAATAAAGTTTTAATTTCTGTTTTTATATAACTTGCATTACAGGTCTTAACTGGTTTTACTAGTATTAGGACGATAAATAAATTGTACGTTGATAAGTGAGTGGTAGCTATATGACCGGATGTCAATGCTGTTATTCAACATTGTAACGCACTCCAGATAAATAAATAAATAAATAAATAAATAAATAAATAAATAAATAAATAAATAAATAAATAAATGAGTGAATGAATGAGTAAATAAATAAATAAATACATACATAAATAAATAAATAAGTAAATAAATAAATAAGTAAATAAATAAATAAATAAATAAATAAATAAATATGCGTACTGCAGTTTAAAGAGAACTGGAACATGGCAAAATCTAAACCCGTGAAGAAATTCTACTTCCAAAGGAAATGGGAATGTGATTATTTTGTTGTTGAACACGAAAGAATTGCTTGTTTACTGTGTCTATCCAATTTATTTCTACTCGTCATTTCAATATTAAACCACATTTCAACAAAGCCCATATTAAGAATTATGGAATGCACAATCTTTCGGGTAAGTTAACTATTACGAAAAGTATATTATTTATTTATATACTGTTAAATTAAGGACGTCACTCGTTGTGTTCATTTTGAATTGAATTTAATAGTGACTTTCAAGATTCATTACTTAAATGCTTTAAATTTATGTTTCCGTAGGTGATAATAGGAGGAATGTTTTCGAAAATCTAAAGCAGGCTAGGTGCAAAAAAAAATTCTCAAAGAACCTACCGACAGGAAATCTAGCATAATTGAGGACATCCCCTGAAAAAGGGCGTATACCGCAAAATGTGGTTCTGATATAAACTAATTTCAATGTTTGTAAGCTGTCAGGTTCATCATAGTTGCGTCGAAAAAGTTTTTCATTACTGTTAAATACATTCGAGGATATTTAAAACAAAATTATTGAAACATAACATCAAATAGTATGTTCTGCTATTAGGAAATAAAAATAATATGGAACTCTGTATACGCCCTTTTTTCAGCAACAATATATTTTAGCACTGTTTTTAATTATTCTGATGTTCTAGGTGTCTAACTTCACATGAAAATTAATTATATATGGGAATATCTCGTACTTTATTAATAATTTTGTCTGAAAAAGGTAAATGAAGTAAATTGAACAAAATAAAATATACATTTACCATAACATATTAAATAAAATTATTTAGTAATAATTACACAAGTAGGCCTACAAAATAACATTACATTTTCAGTTTATGGTTTTCTTGTTCTTATGTCTTTTTCTTCTTTATGCATCAAGCTGATGTAGTGTATTGCACTTGTTTATACTTTTGCATCATGATTGTATGAGGACGATTTAAGTGTGTACCATTTTTATTATTGAGGATGTCACCTGAAACCATTTTATTCTGAACTGTTGTTAATCGTGTCTCTGAAATTTGCAATAGACTCAATAGGAAGTATTGATAACATCAAATTTTTACCCCCATTATAGAAAACACTATTTCCACAAATTATCCCTATTATTGATTCTCAGCTTTTAGATTCTCTCTTTCAAGGCAAGAAGTAATAAAATGATATTATTCTAATTTCGAACCCATGTCCCAAAAGCGTTTAAAAATAGAGAGTTGATCGTCCTTTGAAATTTCATGTGTACACATTTTCATATATCATCCTCTTACCGGTGTAAATAACTTCTCTTCCATTTCCTTGCCTGTAAAAGTTGTGTATGACTTGCCACTGTTTCTATTCATTTTCCTTCCTTCGGTTTTCCATTTAGTTTTCTTCACAAGCTTCTTTTTTTCCTACATTTTCGGTCATGATTCACTGCTGTGACAACCTGAAGTAGGCCTAAACATCGAATATTAGCCTACTACAGTACGGCTTGCAACTGCACGTGACTACCACTGTAGTAGGTGCTAGACTTACGAAAATTTACTACAGTGCACTATACGCATTCAACTACCTAATCCCTTGATCGTCGGAAAACGGGCGTATAAGCGTATACGCTGTTATTCGGGTGAAGTCCTAAATTGTAAACATTGAAACGAGATAACGCATTATAAATACAATGAATTTATTACAATCCTTTTTGAAAATTACAGTACCGCCACTGATGGACCTTGCACGGGAAAAGAATGTAAACAACTCTACGCGGAAGTCGATCATCCCCAATAGAAGTGGAGTGATGCTGACGTCATATTTCCCCTACTTACGGTTTCTGTAGGCCTGCCTTAGACCATACATGGTCTGTCACAGTCTTGATCCAACGTTTTTCTTGGTCTACCAAGGTTTTGACGTTCTCATGGTAGTGACAATAGACGTGACATATTAAAAAATATTAAATAAATTAATGAAGAGTGTTAAAATGTTCACTATCTGTTCTTTAAATATACGTTGCTTATTCTGAATGAAACAAAACAAATTAATTAATTCGAAGGATTGGATACCGTATAACTTTTATATTACGAAAATGATGTTATAGGAACCATAGGAAGAGGAAATGACTGATAAACATTATTCAAGACTGAAACAAACGTTGGAAAGGAAAAGGAAAAAATTATTAACACAACAGATTGACAACACGTGCTTAATATATCATATGAAGACTAAAATTCGTAACATTCACGTGATGATGTCAGTATACTCACCCTTGATTCTGCCTACAAAACCATTAAATACCTCCCACATGTCTGGACTGTTATTTGGGCTGCCTAAACAAAAATGAATGGCTTAAATCAGACACTCTGTACATTTAATCACCACAATGGCGTTAGTAACATCAAAACATTAGTTCATTCTGAATTTTATTATTTTATTTTAGCACTGTAGTGGAATAAAATTACTTCTTATGACCTTAATACATTCAAACTGTTATATAAACCGACTGACTGCATTTTCAGGGCACTCCTTCTAGTAATACAATTTGAAAGGCAAAACAAGGACTAGAAAATTAAACTGGTCAGAGCAGCAATACAATCAATTCCCCTGTCCGTAACCGAATTCGGCATATTAAATGCTAGAGAAAGAAAATCGATGGGCGTAATATAGGGTTGTGTAATGTAACTCACATTATAAGCCAGACACATACATTTCCTTGAATGTTGTTCGATAAAAGACCTGAAGCATCCTTTGTTTAAAATGAAGTTAATTTGAGGCTTACATTCACATTATCGTAAACGAGTGTGCAGCTGTAATTGGCATTTATTACACGGGAAATGTGAACTAAACGAACAAATAAGCTTTAAAATTGATGTGAGTAGTATTTATTTATTTATTTATGTCTATAACAGGGCAAAGGCCCAATTACAATAGACAGTACAAATATTTGTTTAAAAAATAAAAAAATGGAAATGACATGAAAAAAAAGAGATTAAAACAGATAAAAATGCAAAATACAGGTATAAATATAAATGAGAAAATTAAAAAAAGGGCATATACATACTATGGAAAAGAAAGGTAGAGGTATAGATATAAATGAAAAATGAAAATAAAATAATAAAAAATAGATAAATACAGATATCATAACCAAAGGCTGTAAAACGTAGCTATGGATGGCAATTATGTACACAGTAAAAATATATAGAAATACTATTTAAAATCACCTCCAGTACGTTAACAAGAAAATGTTTATATTTCATGTAAGAAATTCTGAAATACAGTTCCCATATTTTACATATTTCGTTGAATTTTGAACACATTTTTAACACTGGTTAATTTTTATGTGCTAAAGTGTTCGGTTTTTTGTATTATAACATTTGACTCTCTCTTAAATTTGATGTTCTGGCGTTAAGTTAGGTTTGTCACAATATTTCGCTAGTATCCAGTAGACCGTTGTATATTTTATACAATAAAAGTTGCGCAAAAAGTAATCTACGACTGACAAAAGACATTAAATTAAATTCGGCAAGTAGATTGTTGTACGAAATTTTGTTATGAAAGACCGAATAATATTTTTTTAAATAAAAATATGTTGAGAATGTTTTCTGTATTTTTTCGATTTGATCACCATATGATTTACAAGAGGGAGGCCAAATTGCTGAGGCATATTCCAATTTAGTGCCAACATGACAATTAAAAAGGAATGTTAAAGTCGAAATGTTTGTAATTTTTTTTTAGTTTCTAATAATAAATTCCAGATTATTGAAAGATTACATCAGCGTCGCCAGTGTGCCGGAATTTTGTCTCGCAAGAGTTCTTTTACATGCCAGTAAGTACATCCTATAGTCAGGTTATTGAACATAATTGTAGCAACAATCAGTTATATTATTAACAAAATTTCCTATATAATATTTGCCTAAAATAACTTTTGGGGGAATATAATGGTAACTCCACAACCAATGAGGCATGCAACGTTATGTATATACAGTATATTAATTATGCGGTTGTTTAATTTTAAAGATAAAATTAAAATAATGAATACTGTATTAAATCATGTGAACTGAACTGAAACATCAACTTTTACCATAATTCATAAGCCTTTCTCAAAACTCTCCTAATGGCACTTACTATTGTCTTGCCTCAAGGCACAGAATTACCTCTTAAGGGGACACTCAACTTAAAAATTGGAGAAAAAGTGCCATAGAAATGAAAAATTAAATTTCTACACTAATTTACGTGACAGAACTAAATCAATACGCAGAATTCTTCCCCTATTCATTGAGAAGTCACAGTCAAATGCACAAAGCCAAAAAATAAAGAAATGATAATTAAAAGTGATATTTCAATTAATGATCGATTAAAAATTGAAATATTTTTTATTTTGAAAAGTATTGAATCTAATGAGCTGAGATTTTGCATGTTACTTTCCATGTGTATATTAAACTTTTTCTCCAAATTTGAAAAAGATTGGTCAAATAGGAAAAAAGTTCCAAAATATAGTTGAGTGTCCCCTTAAATAAGATGTAGGCCTTGTGTAAGTAATATAACAGCATTTTTATGTTAAAACTTAATCCACTGATAAACATATTGATATAAATTTTCAGAAATTCTATATCAGATACATTTTGTATTAATTTTAATATCTTTATATCATCAGCATAAATAAACATTTCCAATATTTAATTATTTTAGGCAAATTATTAATATAAATAAACAATAATAATGGGCTAAGGTTTCAATCTTTAACGGGTACAATTAAATTTGAAATACTTTAGTGTACAATAATAAAAAAAATATAGATTTATATTATATTTCGAGCTATATTTTTTAATGTTAGAGGGAATTATATATCAGAAATAAAAATTTGGATAATCGACTTGGTTCAGAAGCTTAACATTTCCAAAACTTCATCTGCGCAAAGAGGTGTCACTAGATGGCTCGCGTAGATATTCTGTTGGGCTCGTCTAGCTGCGTCAAACAATTATGTGTCGATAATAATTCTTTTCTATTGTTAAAGTAAGATAATATTAAACCGAAAATGTTGGTTCATATTGAATAACATAAGGAAACTGCTTTTACATATCCGTAAAATCCAGAGAAGTAAATTTCGATATCCATTTCAAGAAATTACATAGGGAAGAGTTGGGTAGTATCGGACATCGGATAATATCAGACAATGATTTTCTTTCATTTACCACTAGATGATAGTACATGAATGACATGGTTACGTTTCTGTGATGTCGCATACAGAAACGTAAACATGTTATTCATGTACTACCATCTGGTGGTAGATGAAAGAAACGTACTGTCAGTTATTACCCGATGTCGGATACTACCCAACTCTCCCCTACGTGTAATTACTCAATTGTATCATTTGATACTGCAACTTTTTTACTTCAGTTTCTCTTAACCACAGTTATTATAGCGTCAAAACATAATTCACCTATAGATTTGTACAAAAGATTTGTTACTGACAGTATCAGGATACCACTACGCTGATTTTACAATATAACAACTTACGTGTTTTTGAGACTTATAGATTAAATTTTTTTCCTCTCTATTAATATGACTCGGTTAAAAGAGAAGTTTTATATGATATTCTTATTAAATTTGGTATTCCCAAGAAACTAGTTCGATTAATTAAAATGTGTCTCAGTGAAACGTACAGCAAGAGTCCGTATAGTCAGTTTCTATCCGATGCGTTTCCAATTCACTCTGAGCTAAAGCAAGGAGATGCACTATCACCTTTACTTTTTAACTTTGCTCTAGAGTATGCCATTAGGAAAGTCCAGGATAACAGAGAGGGTTTGGAATTTAACGGGTTACAACAGCTGCTTCTCTATGCGGATGACGTGAATATATTAGGAGAAAATCCAAAAACGATTAGGGAAAATATGGGAATTTTACTTGAAGCAAGTAAAGGGATAGGTTTTGAGGTAAATCCCTAAAAGACAAAGTCTATGATTATGTCTCGTGACAAGACAATTGTACGAAATGGAAATATAAAAACTGGAGATTTATCCTTTGAAGAGGTGGAAAAATTCAAATACCTGGGAGCAACAGTAACAAATATAAATGGCACTCGAGAGGAAATTAAAAACAGAATAAATAAGAGAAATGTCTTATTTTGCGGTTGAGAAGCTTTTATCATTAAGTCTGCTGTCAAAAAATCTGAAAGTGAGAATTTATAAAACAGTTATATTACCAGTTGTCCTTTAGGCCTACGGTGTGAAACTTGTACTCTCACTTTGCGAGGGGAAGATAGGTTAAGGATGTTTGAGAATAAAGTTCTTAGGAAAGTATTTGGGGCTAAGAGGGATGAAGTTACAGGAGAATGGAGAAAGTTACACAACACAGAACTGCACGCATTGCATTCTTCACCTGACATAATTAGGAACATTAAATCCAGACGTTTGAGATGGGCAGGGCATGTAGCACGTATGGGCGAATCCAGAGTGTTAGTTGGGAGGCCGGAGGGAAAAACATCTTCGGGGAAGCCGAGACGTAGATGGGAAGATAATATTAAAATGGATTTGAGGGAGGTGGGATATGATGGTAAGACTGGATTAATCTTGTTCAGGATAGGGACCAATGGCGGGCTTATGTGAAAGCGGCAGTGAACTTCCGGGTTCCTTAAAAGCCAGTAAGTAAGTAAGTAAGTAAGTAAGTAAGTAAGTAAGTAAGTAAGTAAGTAAGTAAGTAAGTAAGTAAGTAAGTAAGTAAGTAAGTAAGTAAGTAAGTAAAGTAAGTAAGCAGTAATAAATTGATTTTAGTTATTTTTATTAATCCCGAATAAACTATTTGTATTTCCTTTTTACACATTAGTTATTTGTATTGTAATATATAATAGTATGTTCATATTACTCAGGTTTGCGATTATGCATATTGAGATGGATAAACATTGTTAGAAGAGAAATAAATCTAAGTATTTTGCATTTTAAATTACAGCTTCTGAAAATCGAAGAATTAGGAACAAAATTACGAAATACAGTAAGGAATTATTCCTTTCATAGGATCTGGGTGTAGTATTTTTGTTATGTTGCTGTATGTCTCGTTTTTGCTCATGCAACATGATCGCATGAGCAATCTCATTACTTGAGGAATTAAGATTATACTGATAAGAAATTAAGGTTATAATGGTAAGATGTGTGATTTAATGCTCGACTATTATAATGTAAAACATTTATTTTTCCATTATTTCTTTCGAGACACACAGGCGTGGATCCAACGAACTTGCAGGGAACTCGGGAGAACTTCTCTATGAAGGAGGTTATATAGCTAAAATTTCATGAAGTCTATAGGGAAGAGGATATATTTAGTTCGATAGTAACTGGGGATAGAGAGAGGTTAACTTTCGTCTGAAGAGTTGTAAATTATCGCGCCAATTTGCAAGCCATCTCCTTCTCTTTTCACTACCCCAAAACTTTGCCCAATTAACGGAGACCAATAGACAAGCTCTATCCACGTGGCGTCGATAGAGAGATGTACCACCAGAGGGGAGTAGTGTCGCTTGCCTTTGACTCGTGGTTTGAATTTAAGTGCACCAATTTGCCAATTCGACGAAGTTTACAGGAATGTTCTGTAGCCGTGCCCTCGGTACTTTAGCAAGGGATTTTATCTCCCGCCTAACACTACGTAGTAACTTGGGCGCTTCTTTAATTCCCAACTCCAGTTTCATATCCACCCCGAGTCAGACTGGTTTAAACACATCACGTACCGGTATGGCAACAAGTATTCCTTGAAGTTTCTTTAATATGAGGCGCTCAGCGCACAAATGGCCCAACCCACAAATTTTTCATTTTGAATTTATTGTTTTCTCTTCAATGTATAAATCGGTCTAATTATCATTCACAGTTTTCCATGAGATTTCAGCACAATTTTCGTTTGTGTATCGCATTTCTCGCACTGTTACAAAAAAGTAAAGTGGAAAAATACTCGTAATATTGTGGACTGGGCCATTTGTGTGCTGAGTGCCTCATATGTTAATAGCTAAAATACATTATTTATTTCGTAATCATAACAATAAAACATATGATTTGAATCAACTAATCAATTTACAAATTAGGTAATTGGTATTTTAATATTTTCTCTATAAACCAATCCCTTAATTATGTGAGGCAAGTTTGGGAATGACATCAGCTTATTGTTAATGATTTTGTATGCCAACATTCCGCTACATTTGACTCCAATAATAATAATTTATAACAATTATTTATTTATTTATATTGGCAGAGTCGAGGCCATAGAGCCTTCTCTTACACGCTACCAGGTCCCAAAGTATACAAGCAGTGAAAATTTAACAAATAGTTAAAGAAAAGAATGCTAACATATTACAAAAAAATAATAGTAGCATAACAAAATCGACACTAAACAAAACATGAAAATAATACCATAATAGAATAAAGAAAGTAAAATATATTGGAATATAATAAAAGCAACTCATTTAGTACAAATAGTTAATATGAAAAACGTAATAAAATAATAATAAGAAAGAAGGAAAGGAATAAGAAAATTAAATAAAATCCACAATAAAAGGGTATGATAATAAATTCATCTGGTGATCGAGATAACAAAAAACGGTAAAGGAAGGAAAAGAAATACATATATTTTTACAAAACTGTCGCAGAGAAAAGGGCTTATAATTGAAAGGAATCTGAATTGAAAAAGCGAAATTTTAGTTTATTTTTGAAACTAGACAATGTCCGACAGTCTCTGACATGTTGTGGTAGAGAGTTCCAGAGATGTGCTGCAGAGACGGTGAAAGATGAAGAGTACAAGGATGTTCTTTGTTTAGGAATGGAGTGCGTGATGTGGTGTTGTGAACGAGTACTATCTAATATGGGATATGTTGAAGAAAATGTACTTTATGAATTACCAAATTAAGTTTCAAAGAAAAAGTAAATAAGAATTATACGTTGCATTTGAAATATATATTATATTAACCCTTTTCAGTTCTTCCATCTCGGAAATTATGAGCAATATCTAAACAAACACGTGGATGATATCTAGGGACCGGATTATTATGTAATTACATATTATATTCCTTTCAACTTAACCGTATATAAATAACAAATCTTTGCGAATCTTGTAATTACCATTAATATATTAAAATTTGATACCAGGCGCTACATATTTTTACAGATTTACCCCACTTTACATATTATGGCTTGGCATTACATAAATATACATATTTAGGGGTTTTATTCATTTTTACTCCTCTAAAAGGGGGGAAAAAACTTCTGCTGGAGAAGTTCACAATTTGAAATACACAGATTTAAAAAGCTTTTTTACCTATCCAAGAAAGGATATATTTCGGGACGAAACAAAACGTCCTTAGTTTCAGAAAGTAATAGAGCCACTCACCCCATACCGCCCACTGTAAATATGAGTGAACAAAAGGCAACCTTTCTCATACAATTACTTTGTATTGCAAAAAATAGCGTTGCCTTCATGCGGTGCAGTGGGATGAGGATGACATGATTTGTCTCGAATTATTAAATGCCTATAGTTGGAAGTTTTAGTAGTTACATTGTTTCTTACAGGGAGCAGCTAGAATGCATGTGTCCCACATCTCCTATTTTCTCCTAATCCAGTAAAGCAAAACAGTGCTTGCAGTTCTGTCATGCCATTCATTTCACTCAGTTCTCTAGTTTTAGTACAGTATTTACACTATAAAGTGTAAGTGAGTCTATCTACTGCTTTTAACAAACGACAAAAATAAAATCATGGATTCCGATGGACGAAGCTTTCACCACAGATGGAAAAATAGTAATATGTCAAGTGTGCTGTAAAAAAGTCGGGTGCTCTATGAAATCACAACTGGAGAGTCTTATGTATCCAATACCTGCCAGATATTGATATTAAATATTTTCATGATTTTACATTTTTTGGTACTTATTCAGCTTATTTTTCTTACATAAATATGTACATATTTCACACCTTGATATTACATAAAATTCCGGTCCCTAATGATATCTTTTGATTTTCATACTTGTCTTAAAATTGAACGGAGTTACGCAAGAATAGACCAAGCGACAATTTGAAAAAATTAGATATTTGCACAAATCTATTGATGGCAGGCTAATATAACTCGGAAAAATGCGATATCTGAATTTTACTGCTATTTATGAACAAAAATTCGTTTATTGCATAACATTCATTTATTTATTTTACTTTCAAATATTAATTCAACTGCTGGTCTCTTATCAAAAATCGGTTATATAATCATTACCAAGGATCGAGCAGCATTTAATTTAGTTCTATTTTTATTACAAGGGGTATTATGACACAACATTGAACTTAATTACAACAGCACTCGTTACCAATATTAGGAGTGTATAGCTTAAGTCAACAGCAAACTAGATGGAGCTGGAGAAAGTAAATTTTGTAAAAGCTTCCAATCAGAAAAAATCAGTTTTTGACGCAGAACTACGTTTCCTTCTCACTAGGCATGGGGAAGGGGGTTACATGGGAACTGACCGTCATGTAAAAACGAAATTTTCTCCCTTGTTTTATATATATATATATATATATATATATATATACTTATTTATTTATTTACTTATTTATTTATTTAATCTGGTGGAGTTAAGGTCGTCAGTAGACAGCGGAAAAAAAGTCATTCGGAAGTGAAGGTAACTACAACGAGAGTAGTTTGTATCGTCAGAGGGTTGTTGTTTACGTAAGCACAGTAGCATACTAGAGGCGCGTGCAGGTAAGAACTGTTTTCGAATCGATGTTTCAGAAGGTGCCTGATATTTTGTGTACTTTTCTATAAACCCTTTAAAGTGACGTTTGTCCAACGGTTTGAATGGAATATTGCAAGTTACCATTCGAGACAAATCCTGACAAAAGTCATATTTCATATTTCAGGCTGAATTTGAACTTGAACTCTTATTTTCTTCTAACATAGAGCAACATTTTTCATGTTTTTCTGTGTATTACATTGATGTTGTAACGATTGTTTCGTTATCTTTTTTAATGCACACATACATAATCCACATTTAATTGTTTCAGCAGTATCATTACTAAAAAAGTGGACAACATATACTTGTATTAAAGAATACATCCTATGCTTTTTAACATGTCTTCGGATATTATGATCACGTCAGTGAACACAAATGAATACTATGTATACGTATCTCAATGTTCTCTGTTCACGTACGGACGAGGACTGACTGAGAACGCAGAGTGGCAGTTGTTTTCAGTGTTCGCGTGGTGCTCTCTGCGGACGGTACCGTGTTGTACCTACCTACTTGAGATGCGTGCACCCCTCATGCCATAGACTATGCCAGTGATGTCAAAGCAAGCGCATTTTTCTGACCTTGACGTCGTGCGCGGGCAGCAAGCGCTAAGTATGGAAAGAGGAAGGGTTGTGTATATGAATAAGCAACCTGTTGGATTAAGAAAACAGTGGTGCACAAACTTCAAACGGAACGTGAAATTTTATGTCGTTATTTTTATATGGCTTCTTTCTGTTTAATAAAGTTATGTTTTATTTAACGACGCTCGCAACTGCAGAGGTTATATCAGCGTCGCCGGATGTGCCGGAATTTTGTCCCGCAGGAGTTCTTTTACATGCCAGTAAATCTACTGACATGAGCCTGTCGCATTTGAGCACACTTAAATGCCATCGACCTGCCCCGGGATCGAACCCGCAACCTTGGGCATAGAAGGCTCTGTTTAATATTATATATATTGTCTGTAAAACAAAAGTACTAGCACTGATTTCTTAATATTGCACTTATGCTTTTAAATCTTAATAACATAATAGAGAGTTAAGAAGGAATATTCACTTAAATTCCATAGTAGTATAATATTATACTGTATTAAGTGGATGAAACACATCATTCATAAAGATAGTAATATTCCAAAGAAAGATACAGTTTTAATAAGTTCTCTTCCCTTTATCTATTGAATCAGTGCTGGCCATCCCTGAATATAGGTCGACCAAGCGGCATATGCTACCTATTTCGTCTGTCTCTTTCCTTTCCGCTGTAAAGCGCTCAGGCTCTCCTGGGCTCTAAAGCGCGCGCTTTGACATGCCTGGTCTATGCGTACAGTACTTGTAAACCGTAAAAATGACTTTATTTGACTTTTTCCGCTGTGTTGCCATCACATCAATCCCGTATATAATAGCATAATTTTATTATCTACACATACCTGAATCTTATCCCCTGTGATAATGCGGCTCTGTTACTAAATGGTCAGGGCAGAGAATCCTTTGGAGTACAAACATATCACAACAGCTGGTTCCCTACATCCAGGTGTTTCACAGATACTATTTCCAGTACGCAGAATTGTTTGGAGAACATTACTTAAATCGTTTATGTCCTCTTCTGTCACATATCCACATTTCTGCGAAGTATATATCAGCATGTCTTGTAGTTCGGGTGAACAAAACCGATGATACACAACAGAATGTATGTATTTAGAATGATTCTATCATGTAAATTTTCTGCCATTTCCTGAGTAATTAGTTTGGACCTGAAATAATCTTTTACTCTACGAATCACAAGCTTATACTGTCTAAAAATATATACATCTAATGGCTGTATAAACCGCGTTGTTTTGAGTGAAATAATTTCCATACTTCTAGTTTTTCCATCCAGCAAGCGAATTATTTCCTCATTTGAAAATATATTTATATCTATTTGTCCACTCTATGAATCTAAAAGTAGTAAAGTGTCTTTCTGTACATCAGGATTGAAAACTTTCTTCAGCCAAGTTTTTACATGGAGTTTAGAGAGTTTACCTGGTGAGTTAGCACTTACTACAATATTAAAAGAGGTTTCCCTCTCTATCAATTGCTTTAATTTAGGACCAAATTAGCCCTTCGGTTCTTGAAAACATAAACAATCGCGAACTTAACACACCAGCAGAGGACATATGACTTTGGATAGTATAAGAATGTGTTGTGGATGCTATGGACTGCACTACTACAAGGTTGTTATTTCCACTTTGATGAGAGAGTGTCCTGCAGTAGTCATTTCATATTCAAAACGAGATTGGTCTGTGTTAAACACACACTGGAACTCTAATGTTTTTCATCAATGATTATATTAACATATTTTATGAATTCATTGGCTTTGTCAATGAGTTCGGATTCATTTTCAATTTCTTTACGAGAAATAGATTTAGTAATTTTACGTGTAGTGATAAGATGAGTTTTCTTAAATCGATAAATAAATATTTGTGAGGCACCAAGAGAATAATAGTGTTTTTTTGCGAACATCAATGCCCACTGTTTTAGATTATAGTAATGCACCGGAAGACCTCGTTGGCGTCAAGTTTTAAATGCATTCATCATTTCCTTTTTTTTATTGTTGAGAACACATGACGTTTAGCAGGTTTTTTAAAAATAATCTACTGTCTTATATATAAAACCAGTGATGCATCTGAATTTCTTTGCAGCTGAAAATATTATATCGTCGTCGTTCCTGTAATAACTCCTATGTGAAAAATATGAAATGTTGCAGTAGGCAGCCGTACATAGGAGACTGTAAATTCTTACATTTCAAAACAAAGGAATATAATTACATATAGGAGATTTTATTATTTGCTGTATCACTATTTAAGTTATTTAATAGAGCATTATTCTGAAAATCGATAAATATGTCACATAGGAGTTATTGCAGAAACAATGACGATATGCTTGTTAGTTATTTTTGTGGTCAATGTTTCCACGTGATCATTAATTTTTCGATATTTATTGATTATATCATAGGTTAAAAACGGTTGTCTGTACCTTAACTGGAGATGACATTTCATACGCACTTGTTGATGGACGTGTGTCTATGGCATCGGGATTCACAAGTTCATCACAGTTTTCACTGTCAAACGCACTATCTACATCTAATGAGTCATACATCTAAACTGCACCTCTATGGCCCTATTGATAGGCCTATTTATCCTGAATCAGATCAGATAGTTCACAAGCCAAAAACTTATCATCAATACCGTCTTCCTGTAGTTCACTGAATTTTGATTACATTCTTTAGAATGTATAATATGACATTAACTGGATTAATAGACCTCATTTCAGGAACTAAAAGAGTGTAAATAAAAGCAAATACTCTCAAATACCCGAATTAAGACTGCGCACAAACACAATAATAATTCTTATAGATGCTTCCAAACTACCGGTAAATTAAATGTCTTATCACTAGGCTTCGAGACTTCGGACCCAATACAGCAGTTCAGTGGGAAATCCGCATAACGGCATACTGAGTATAGCGGTAAAGCGTACAGTGGGTGGGAGTACTGTAGAATGAATGCCAACAAATACGTAAAGGAAAACGCTCTGGATTTGAAGGTTCTGACGAATAATTTGGTTTTCATACAAACCTATTTTCAAACAGTGTTTGAAACTATTACACGGTTAGAAAAGTCAGAGCAAGAGATGCCGGAAGCCCTCAAATTAGTTGAGGAAATGACACAGAGAATTAATGAGACACCAAGTACACCGGTTACTGAATGTGTAAAACAGAAGTGGAAATCAGTTGTATGTAAAATTAACGGATATGGAACATTGTGTAACATAAAAAGCAAATTAGTGGACATAGAGTCACCCGACAATGAAGGACTGTCTCTTAGAGACTGCAATGATGTTAGGTTTTTTTCGTTTTGCTTCTATCACGTCATGCGACGTAGAGCGCAGCTTTTCATAGTACAAAGTCTGGCAGATAACCGAAAAAGAGTTACGTTTGAGACACTGAAAATGCATCTCGTAGTACATTGCAATTCGGTACTGTAACTGCACTTCCTAAAGACGACCAAGAGGATAAATGAAGAAATAAAATTGCTACATGTTCATTTCCACCATTAACACTGTGTATAAACAAACACAAATGCTTATAAAAGACAGGAGAATAATGCTTTTCACATTTTTTTAACATTGCCATTGTGTAATGTATATTTACTTTCAGAATATACATTTGTGTGTGTTTTCCCATTCTACAGTACTCTATTCTAAATAGCAACATTGTCACCTCAACACATCTCTACCTTTCACTACCTGCAGCGAGTCAACAACCGATAGTACATGCACAGTAAACTTAATGTATTGGGTCCAAAGTCTCGAAGCCTGCTTATCACTATTCTTCAAAACTTATATACTATACAACCACTTCTTTTCATAACACCATTTCCACATGATTCATCAGAAGACACTAACATACAACTCACAGTACTGCAACTGCAACCCCTTCTCAAATACACAAGGTTACAGACATAATTTGAAGGTCAAGAGCGTGGCCGCAAACCGGTACGTACAGTACGAACGAATAAATAGCATTTTGCGTTACGTTTTCTGGTTGCGTGTAATGGCGGTGTATAAGGCGATTAATTAAACACATATTTGTTAACGAGGGAAAAGCTAGGTGACTGACTATTACCAGATTATTTACCGACTTAAAGTTAGCAATTGTGAAAATTTTTATTGAAATCGCAATTCATAGGTAGAGAATGTTCCCTTGTCTGTACAACATGAAGGCAGCATAATAGAGTAAAATAACGCTTTTAATTCTACACAGAGGTGTGTTGAAGGAGGCTCGCAAGGGGTCGAGCGAGCCTTTTGTTAAATATTTATATTTTTTTTCGAGTTCTTTATTACAAAGCTCGTGAGGAAAAATCAATAAAATAAACATGAATTTTTAATTTATTCTTCTAATATTCTACATTCTGCTAAGGCTATCGAGTGATACTGTAAGAATTTAGCTAGCTGCTTGTTGGAGACCTTCGTAACCTAATTATGATTTCTTGGAGGATAACTTAATAAGAAAGAACAATGCCCTTTGATATTAACAACTATAGTCCAACCCAAACAAAATCGCGAAATTTGACATCATTAGCAGCGTGAAAGCTGAAAGAGACTTCGGTGTAATGAATGGCATTGCCACTTGTGAAAGAAGTAAGCTTATAGTCTCTCACTTGTCCATTTTAATGACTATTAAGATTATCGGCAAACGTATGAAAGAATAGGACGTGATCCTGCCTCACTGCTTTCCGCTCCACTCTTTTTTTTTTTCTTCTGAGCCTTTGTTAAATTATTACCAACACAGTCCTGGTTCTACATACAGAACAGAATAAAGCTATTCAGTGAGCTCAGTATACTTGCTTCTACAGTCGTAAGCAAAATGAATACGGGAGTCTTTCATTATGTTATCTTTTAAGAGAAAATTAAAAAAAAAGACATTTAAGAGAGAATAAAAATATGAAGTTGGAGTCATGTCATACACCCACTGTTACCTCAGACAGCGTGTGAAGAAGTACAGTGTCTTGTTCTAGTGGGATAATTGCATTCATATTACTTGGTTCATATTCCTCCACTTGTATTTTTTGTTTGGTCCTGCATTAGTACTACATGGACTGAAGTATACGTGAAAGGGTAGGGAGAGAAAGTTAACATCATCAAAGGCTCCAGTGTTTAATATTATTATCCTAGTACAAATCTTACTCAAATCATTATTAACATACTTGTGCTAATGATAGGCGATGAACTTGTAACATAGACAACATTACCTCTTTCAATGATCAATGAACGTAAACGAATAGATATACTCGTACGTAGGTATAGGTCTATTTACATCGTTTCATCGGAATATACGGTATTTTGAACAGAGGCGCTTATCTGTAAATTTATACATTAAGATTTTTGGATCGGCCCTATAAAATAAAAAGAAGACCAATTATAGGACACAGATGTAATAATAATAATAATAATAATAATAATAATAATAATAATAATAATAATAATAATAATAATAATAATAATAATAAGAATAATAATAACAATAATAATAATATTGATTATGATGACTGCCATTAAACTTCCGAATTGTCCATTTATGGCTTAACTATACTTACTTACTGGCTTTTAAGGAACCCGGAGGTTCATTGCCGCCCTCACATAAGCCAGCCATTGGTTCCTATCCTGAGCAAGATTAATCCATTCTCTATCATCACATCCCACCTCCCTCAAATCCATTTTAATATTATCCTCCCATCTACGTCTCGGCCTCCCTAAAGGTATTTTTCCCTCCGGCCTCTCAACTAACGACTCTATATGCATTTCTGGATTCGACTATACGTGCTACATGCCCTGCCCATCTCAAAAGTCTGGATTTAATGTTCCTAATTATGCCAGGTGAAGAATACAATGCGTGCAGTTCTGTGTTGTGTAACTTTCTCCATTCTCCTGTAACTTCATTCCTCTTAGCCCCTAAGCACCTTATTCTCAAACACGCTTAATCTCTGTTCCTCTCTCAAAGTGAGAGTCCAAGTTTCACAACCACACAGAACAACCGGTAATATAACTGTTTTATAAATTCTAACTTTCATGGTTTAACTATAGGTAGTTCAAACCGTTTACTGAAACGGAACTGCTGGTTCTATCACCAGGGTTTTGAATAACAGAATATCACAGGGTCTACATACAGCCAGCGGCGTAGTCCAGGCGATAGCGCGATTGCTTGTTGATCTAGACAGAGTCGCGCTATGTTATGGTTCGATTACCGCTTGGGCTGATTACCTGGTTGACCTTTTTCCGAGGTTTTTCCCAACCGTAAGGCGAATATTGGGTAATCTATGGTGAATCACCGTCTCACCTTACCAAATACCATCTCGCTATCACCAATCTATCGACGCTAAATAATATAGTAGTTGATACAGCGTCGTTAAATAACATAGTAAAATGAAGCATCATAAATATTGTAGTTATTGTTGTTCATAGGAAAAAATGGCCTTTTACCTGAAGTGTTATACTCGAAACTTTCTGATTCAATTTATGACAAAAGTACTAAAATGTTATAAAATGTTTGGAATCTCTCATTTTGTAATATCGTTTTAACACTCACAAAATAGAACGAAAATTGCTGTAAGTAAAGATTTTATCAATTTTATGTCGCAATTATTAAGTCGTTCATGAGATAGCAGAAACCTCTGACTAGTAAAGGAAGAAGCAAAGTACTGTATGAAATATGAAAATGGGCATATTAAGTCGGTTCGTGCTACGTTGTTCCTGGGACAGAAAGAAAAGGAAACTGTTTGTACTCATCTAACTGACGTTTATTATTCATTAGTAATACCTACATTTTTATTTTTGTTATAAAATATAAATGTCTGTACATTCTTTTTCGTGGGGGATAAAGAAACAAGTTAACTAAAACTAGTGCTTTAATGAGATACTGAGGTACATGTACTACATAGTCCTACGTAAAAATAATTAGTTTACTAGTAGATTTGCTCTATTTCTTCTAAAAACATGAACAAAGTAACCTGAACATAAATTAAATTCAAAAAACTTAATATTTGTTGAGGAATAATAAATACTTTTAGTCACTACAAGAACATTAAATTTGTAATAAATGAAAATGTGATCGTGGAGAGAAAAAAATCTGAAACGTATTATATCATATGACTCAGTATTGGATCGATATTTCAACGCTTCAGTGTCCGGCAGGAAATAGTTTCTTGGAAGTTCAAGAACGTGTTTGCAGAGGTACGCCTAAGTATCTATTTTACTATGTCTTTTAATGGAGATTTATCCTCTATTAAAAAATTGGTCTCGCCATGTATCTACCATGCAATTAATATATATATTACAAAAAGTATTGGAGAAAGAGGACAACCTTCTCGAGAACAAGTGTGTTTGAAATCAGTGATTTCGTTATTTATTTTGATTGAAATATGTGTATAAGTTGCAATGATGATGATGATAATAATAATAATAATAATAATAATGATAATAATAATAATAATAATAATAATAATAATAATAATAATAATAATAGTTTTATTTTCCCTGGCTGAGTTAAGGCAAACAGGTCCTCCCTTACACTCAACGAGGATCAAACCACGTACAGGAAAATACATACAGGTTGTAAATACAGTAGCGTGCAAATTAATCCGAACACGACATATTTTTAAATTTTCTGTCATTGTTGGCCTCACAGCTGCTCACACCGCTTTAATTGACATCTATAGTACGTGTAATTCCATTGTTGAAGGTCTGTCATTATTTGTTTTATAATATGTGACATTTTTCCTGTCGTTTTGTACTTATAAGCATTTCAGTTGTGTTGAAGACTTAATACTGCAATCCTGTGTACATTCTGTCGTCTTCACAAATGGATACAACTCCACGAAAACGGTCTAAAATTATAACATTAGCAGAGCATTCTTCTATGACACAGAGGCAAATTGCTGCAGAATGTCACATCGGTTTGGCTACTGTTAATTCGATCATAAAACGATACAGGGAGACTGGATCCATCACACCCCAGAAAAAAGGAAACTGTGGCCGGAAAGGGAAGACTTCACCTGCAGATGATCGTTTAATTGTCAGGAAAAGTAAATTAAATCCTAGACTAACTGCTGTCGACTTAACCCGCGAGTTAATGGCTACCACTGGGGCGAATATTCACGTCGCAACAGTGCGGCGTAGGCTTTTGGAAGCTGGACGAAGGGCTCGTAAGCCTATTAAAAAGCAACTGCTAACCCCTGTTATGTGCAAAAAAACGCTTAATGTGGGCAAAATTACATCTACACTGGACAGTGAATGACTGGAAGAATGTACTTTTTCCGATGAGTCTCATTTCGAGGTCCACGGCCACCGTGTTTCTTACGTACGGAAATGATCCGAAAAAGTAACAGCAGCTCATCTCCAACAAGCACCCAAATACCCCCCTAAAGTAATGTTTTGGGGTTGTTTTACACATGAAGGGCCTGGAGCATTAATACCTATCAAGGGAATGATGAATTCTGACAAATATATTCACTTATTGGAAACCAGAATCGTACCCCAACTGCAAAAATCATTTCCGGATGGCAGAGGTGTGTTCCAACAAGACCTGGCACCATGCCATACGTCTCGAAAAACTACAGAATTCTTCAACAAGAAGAATATTCAGGTACTCCCCTGGCCAGGCAACTCATTCGACATCAACCCCATTGAGAACTTGTGGTCAATTTGCAAAAGAAGAATGCAAAAAATGGATTGTTCTACAAAGGAGAAGATGATTTCTGCCCTCATTGGGGTATGGTTTCGCGATGAAGAAATGAAGAATATTTGTGGGAAATTAGTGGAATCCATGCCAAATCGTCTCAGAGCTGTTATTAGGAACAAGGGAGGCCACATAGATTACTGAGGTATGTCTTAGATCTTTTTTTTTGTCCCGTTTGAGTGTTTTTGCATAAGTAATTACGTTGTTCGGATTAATTTGCACGCTACTTTATTAAACACTGATGGAATTACTTTATTTGGAACAATATTTTTCTTTAATAAATGCAATAAGTTATCTCCGAAGCGCCTGAAAATTTCTGAAGCCAGCATAATACCTCGAACTACTGGAAGAAATCTACGTGATGAATTGCGAAAGAGATCGTTTGAATCCTGGTGTCAGTTACTTCATAAGGGGAAAGGTGTAGGCATCTATGAAGAATATCCAAGAGCCAATTCACGGGTCAGCACCAAAGAGAATTTGTCATCTTCGGAATATATTAATGCAATCAAGATGTTCTGCAACCTTATTGCAGTACGCTCCGTTCCTGGCAGAGCTTTCAGCACGACCCATTGCCGTCAACCAGACTGCAACGAGACAGAAACTCTTGGCCACGTGTTGGGCTTTAGTCGGAAAGGAAAGTCATTGCGTAACAACAGGCATCCTAGAGTCCGTCGAACTATCGCCTGTCTTCTTCGGAACAAGGGTTGGGAAGTTCATGAACAGGTCCACTGCATTTATGAAGATGACTCTCACAGAAGAGCGGATATAATAGCAATAAACAGGCAACAACAAAAGGCTATTATCATAGACCTACCTATAGGCCTACGCATGGAGAGATATCTAAACCAAGCTCATCAGGTTGATCAAGAGAAGAGGGCCATTTATGAGCCTTGTATTCCCTACCTTAGTGCCAAGTATAACATCCCATTCTTCAATTTGTCAGTGACAGGCTTATTTTTTGGTGCTCGGAGTTCTTTACCAAAATTTACATATAATTTTTAAAACAATTATCAATACCATCTTTTGAAATCCAAAAAATTATCTCGCAAAGTCTTAAAGATTCTCTGCAGATTATACAATTTAATTTATACCACTCAGGGTTTAATTAGAGATATGCTAATTTTAAATAAAATCTTTCATTTATAAGTATAATTTTAAGTTCATCTTTTAATTGATAATCAATGTTTCTTAATTATTATGTTTTATTTTCATAACAATATTCATGTTCATTAATTATATATACTTGCTATTAATTTCCGGATTCTCGTGGACATTCTTAATTAAGGTCTGACGATTTATTTCTCTCCCTCTAATAAAATCTATTAAAATTTTTATATAATATATGAAAGTGAAGTGTGTTTCTAAATTATACTCACGTCGCTTTTCTAACATCTGTTTCAAAGTAAAACCACCATTGAACAGAACAACAAGAATTTAAAAAAGAGACTAGAAACACAGACGTAACATATTACGGACGAGAGGTAAAATCTCCACTTCTCTTTCCGTGCTCCAAAACGAGTCGTCATTTTTGCAACTACATGCGAAAGAATAATAAATTTTCACATTTACAAATGGAAGTAATTTGAATGTTGCCATGGCATATTTCCATTTGCAAATGTTCACAGTGCTTTTCAAACAATGAATGTTACAACATTCCTCATCGTATGTGCGAAAGATCAGATTAGTACACTGACGAAGCATTAAAATGCAAAGTTGCGCAATAAAGTGAAATATTTGTTCGGCAAAGGGAGTCATTTTGCATCAACAAGAGCACCATTAACCCGTAAATGGAATACTTGCCACAAACAAGTAATGTATTATCGCCCATATAACTTCGGAACATCAAAGTGAAGTAAGTAAAAATGTGTTATGGTATACAACAAAGACAAGTTTATAACATGGCAATAGGCAAACCCCACGTCGTGAGGAGCTGCAGACATTACAGGGGACAGCAAGTCATGAGGCGTAACGTAATGTCGGCAAAATATTATGATGAGACGCAACTCAGACTGGTACAGTAGTTATGCCTACTTATACAGGGTGGAAGGTAATCTTTTACAATCCTTCACACACGTAACAGATCATGTCATTTGGGAACGTTTTGTCAAATAATGTTTTTTCATACGACCAATAAGTTTTTGTAATATTTCGAGGAAACGAATGTTGCAATGTTGCAGCGTTGTAGACAGTAGCAGTGTTTACTTCGCGAGATCATCGCATCCCAGCATATTAAATGCCGCTTCAATCATCTACATGGCACGGGTTTTGAGAGGATGTCCACACATACCGTTTTGTAAATAAAAACATCTGTTGAGAATGGAGTCAAATCAAAATTTATGTAATCGTATCATGTTAATTACATGAACTGTGTAATTCGTTATCTATTGCATCGTTATCGAACTATGTTATTCGTTATTGTATTGTTTCAGCACTAAATTTAGTACGAACAAACACGTAGTTTCCGTTACATTTTAAGGCAATTTCGTCAATAATACAGCAGAATGAAAAATTATGTGTAAAATAAAATAAATCCTTTAAATGCAGTATTATTATACATTGATGATGACACAGTTTATGTCACTCCAACTCAATTACAATACAGTATTTGGAAGAAATAAACAACTTTGAATCTAAATAAAAATGATACACATTAATGTGAGGTACGCTGTTAAATTTTGTACATCATTCTCTACAGTGTCTTTTAAAGGTATTGTTCAAAGTGTCCACCAGTTGCGTGTCTACAACTTTCACACTCCTAATTCAATTATCTGTCACCATTACTAAGTTATGAGATGTAATAAATTTGTTTAATTTAAATTTTTTTTTCTCTTAGTATTTTCTTTTCAAGGTATCATTATTTGTCGTAGTTCTAATATTGTAGAGGCACATTATCACAAAGTTATTAATTTGTATAATTTTCAAAGTTCTAGGTTAAGCAGTTCCTGATAAAATGGGAAACTCGTGAAAGAAAATGTAGTTTTTCAGTAATCGCAGTAAAAATAAGTTATGCTGTTTGTAAACGCAAGGTTTCATGAGTTCTTACCACCTTGAATACTGAACAAGAAGCTACGTCATAGCAACAAGTGCTGCCAACGTAAGCAGCGAAGTTTTCATTATAATTAACACAAACCATATTGTGAAACTAGAGTGAAGAGTTCCTGAGTTATTGAATTTTAACTGAGTTGGAGTTCACAAAAAAAAAAAAAAAAAAATCCCGTCCAGTAACATAATTAAAAATTATTAAGAATATTTGTTGTAAGACAATTTGTGAGACTGTGGCGCCAAATGTTACGGCCTATTTTAATTGTAATTCATAATATCATTAGCATTGAGACTTTATTAAAGGAAAAATAAACCTTTAAGTAATAATTACACCTGAGTATTATACAGTAGTGGAGATTATATTAATAAATACTACGAAAAATCAGAAAGTGCAAGTATGGACAAATAAGTACGGACAAATCACAGGTCACTAATCTTTCAATTTAAGATAAATATTAATGAAAAGTGTGAAACGTTATTGTAGTACATTATATACTATGTTTATTCTACTTAGAATAAAATTAATACGAGTGTTATAATTAGAAACCGGATTTTAAAGGAAATCCCTTTTTTATTTCAACACGAAACATGAAATAATTACGATGTTCAAAACTATCTTCCACCGATCAAATTATGTGGTTTTCACTTTCCTTCTTTCCCTTTTTTAGTCCATATTCCCTTTTTTCCCCCTTTTTTAAAACATGTCTTAATTTGGTCCCTTTTTGACTGAATATCGCAAACATTTAGATAATTTTCCTATAGTTTTTCTGATAGGCCTATAACTTGCAGAGCAAGTGAAAATGAATATCGTTCTTCTTCTGATTCCAGACATTAAAAAACTAATAAAGTGTGCTGATTTAGAGTTGTGGATAAAAAATAAAATTTTTATCTCTGTTTTCAGTTGATATTGAGCGGTCATTTCCTGTTTATAAAGACATTCTGCAGTCAAAGAGACAGAATCATATTGAAACATATTAAAATGTTGAATTTGATCAAATATAACACTTTCCTTATGTTGTGAAGCGATAAATGTAAGCTTGCGTGTGTATCCATGAATGTGCTGAATTGTGTTTTCAATTAAAATAGCACCCTTTTGAGGGAGTAATATAGTCCTTTTTGAAGTCATTTTTTGACTATATCAAATATTTCAATTAAAATAGCATCCTTTTGAGGGAGCAATATAGTCCTTTTTGAAGTAATTTTTTACTGTATCAAATACAACACTTTCCTTATGTTGTGAAGAGATAAATGTAAGATTGTGTATGCCATGTGTATCCATGAATGTGCTGAAGTGTATCTTGGGAAATAATAGTCTTTTTCAATTTTTTTTTTTGGCTATGACTTTCCCTTTTTTTTTTTCCTTTTTTTGATGGAAAATTTTCCCTTTAAAATCCGGTCTCTAGTTATAATATTATGGTAATATTAAAAAGTGTAATTCAACGTAATTTAATTGTAAGAGACTTTCAATTTTTCTGGTTACTTTACAAAAAAACATTAATGACACTGAAGTTGTTACAGAATGATTTTAGTGTTGGCGGGTAATCATGGCTATCACAAACTGCTAAACTAAAATACATTAATCTTTTTTGAAAGAAAAAGTTTTATAATTCAATCGCATTATATGTACTACGTTACATTTCATCACTCAAATTGGATACCTAACAGTAGAAAGATGCAAAGTTCCAAATTTATTTACAGTTTTCCATTAATAAATAAATTTAGCTCTCGAACAATTTTAAGAATATATTTTTTAGAATTGAATTGATAGAACTTACGACAACTTTTCACCAAGCTTTATCAATAACTTGATGGTACTACTCAAATAACACACTGAGAGACAAACAAACTTCACACTTTGTGAAAGGTGTTAAGTCCCATTAATATTTCGTAGGTACTATGATCCATTTATTATCCACAGCTCTGTTAATTTCTGCAAATACTTCCATTAAAGTGGTTTTGCAGACAGGAAGCAAATCACCCTCACCACTTGGAACTGAATATCGCCGACTTTCATCATGATTATCATACGTAGGCCTATATGGTGACGTCGTTGTGCTGGTATGACAGTAAAGAGACCCAACAGAAATGTTGATAGTGTTGAATAATCTTGGTCGTGAAGCTACTCGTATTTTCTACTCGGGTGTCAGTTCTATGCCACTTACAATAAAGAAAAGCGTGCTCGTTTAATGATATTTGCCCCATTATCTGGATTTATAACATTAGGAATCGAAAAGTTTAATAAAACAAATCAGCTGTGTATCTAGAGGCAATCCATTATGTTTCTAGGTGATTCATAGCCCTACATTACCTATGTATTATGTTGTATATAGGCTAAGATTTCCCTACGCTGATCTTCCTGTTTGTAAAAACACCACGGTATTATATAATCAATAATGCCTTTTTCCATAACTTCACTATTAAAACGATAAATAAGCAATGGAGGGAAATCAAAACGAATGACACACTGCAACTTTTTATGATAGAACCCTGATAACTTTGCACCACCGTCTTTTTTGGTGGTCTTAATAACACTCTACAATGTTCTGTGGACCTAGCCCTATTGATATATAATGCCCCTTGGCAATTTGCATAATTCTAATGAAATATCACTTTTTTTTAATCTGGCACTTATCACCCTTCTACTATTAAGTATTCAATTACTTTAATTTCAGCGATTATATATGAAACTATTAGTCCGCCTTTTTACCTCTGTGATAGCGCTTCTGCCTCCAGACTAGCTGGCCCGTGTTCAACTTCTGGCGGGGTCAGAGATTTTCATGTAACATTTCTACTTCGGGATTAGGAGAAGTAGTGGTGCACAACATCTAATCAGTAGATTGATTTGCACCAATATATCTGGGTTAAATCCAAAATCTCTCAGTAGTGGATATGAAGAGAAGGCATATGTCACTGTTGATAGAGATTCGTCAAGCCTTGGCTATTCGACAGGAGTAGGCTACTTGCCGACACCGGGTTTCCCCTTCTTTCTCCCTCGTCTTCATCATCATCCTAACCTATTACGTACACCACACTTACACAAACACTCACCTTAGTACACGACATAACTCTCCACAGATACAAATCATACACAGTGTGGTCCACCGAAGTGGTGTGCAATTTCCTGCCATCTATCCGCAATATGCCGAACCCGATTCAAGTAAGTAAAGTGAATAGATATTGGACACACACATACACACATGAAACTATTTAAAATAATATTGTCATGACATTTTATTAACTTATTTCTATGAAAATAATTTTTTATGCCAAGCATAAAATTGTGTAAAATATGTTTAATGTAATTTACGCGGCCAACCTTGATTTCTGTAACTTTTGTTTATGTGCACTGTGCGAATAATATGGGGAATAAAGACGGGCGGAAGAATTAGCAGGATATAGTGTCCTGTCTGCCACCTGCACTAAAATAATGGAAGACTTATAGGCCTAGTTATAAATTGAGCCCGCATGTTTGGCAAAGTGCCTTTTTTACTGAGTGGAAGTAAATCATCATTTGCATAGATATAAATGTGATTTGGAGTAAATCAATGTGATAGGGCGTATTTTTATTTTTTTTTAATTGCTTCTTATTAATAAATGCCTTTTTTGTCATTTTAAAGCAATATTTCTTGTTTATTTGCAATTTTATAATTAATTGTAATGTAATGTGTATGAAATTTAAATATATGAAACAATTAATAACTTTACTAACAGTAGTAAATAAAAGTAATTTATTTCGGTGCTTAATCTGCTAATAATCGTGCTTTAATACTATTGGTGTAATATGAATAATGTCGAAAATCCACAGTTACAAATATAATATCGTCATGTCTTCACGATACCAACAATCAACTTTATTATTTTAAATATTAAGCTCGTTCTCATAGAAAATGTCACGTAATATTTTCAATTGTTTGCTTTCAAAATTTCAAATCTTACTGTAATTTTGTGCTACAGGTGTTTATTATTGTAGCAGAAAGAAATCTGACCAGTGTTGCCAAGTCAGCGGTTTTGTAGCTAAATCTGGTGTTTTCAGGACTATGGTCAGTTACAGAATTTTATCATCAGCGGCTAGCTATTTATTTGGCGTTTTTTGGTGATTCCAATAGAAGGAGACGATTTTTTTTCTGTAAAGATATAATTGTTTTATATGTACTTGCGGACAACAATATTAGTCAACCATAACCAGAGTTTAATATGGTATTATCACAATTTTTCATTGTGCGAGTATAAAATATCAACGTTTTTATGTTAACTCGATTTGGTACAACCACGTACATCCATTGATAAGCTATACTACATTTGTTAACCTCTTAGTTTAATCATGGATGCAATGTTTTTGTAAATCAATTGATATATTTAATCATGAAGAGTAGATAATGAATTGAATTATTATTTTAATTTATGATAGCTTATGATATATTATTATTATTATTATTATTATTATTATTATCATTATTATTATTATTATTATTATTATTATTATTATTATTATTATTATTTATCATTCCACATTATAGTTTATGTAACACAGACATACTTAAAACTTAAAACCAAAGTCATTGTTGGCAAGCACATCTCCAGCTGTATGAAATCAGATTATGAACCGACTGGTGTGATTGTGAATGTGATTGTTTCCGAAGTGTCCAGTATATTCTTGAGCTACTTCATTCAATTTTGAAGAAATATGCCGCGTTTAGCTACATACGTTCTAAAGTTTAGAGATGTGTGAAAAAAAAAAAAAAATATGGGTGGAAGAAGTTCCCGGTAATAGTTCGAAAGCTCGGTGTAAATAAATGGTGTAAGGTGATATTGAATGCAAAATATTCAGATTTAATTGTCCGTACGATTCTGCATAGAACATAGAGCCTACAAAGTGATACACTCTTTCCATAATTTAGTCTACATTTTTATAAAATTCTGCAGTGTCTAAAACTGTATAAGTTTGTATTTCAAATTTGGAAGTGATGTATTAAGAAAAATCTGGAGTTTTTCAACTACAGTTTAGCAGTTTTTTTAAGCTTGTGCAGCGGTAAATGGAATTCTGAGTTGGCAACACTGAATCTGAGTGAGTCAGGAACAGTCAGTTATTGTTGGGTGACTGAAGGTGTATGATCGGTTAGCTAGAATCCCTACATTCAGTAAACCATTGAAAAGTAAACTTCATGCTTACGTTAGTGAATTTCGTGTCAATATGAAGGGTGCACGGGAATAACGATCAAGGTCCATTTGAGAAAGTTTCGAGAAAAACGAATTTTAAAGTTTAAGCACTTAATACTTTGTTATGTGTGTATTTAATAGAAATTGACGTAGTGCAATGTCAAGAACGATGATTTCTTATTACTAGCTTGACTACATGATAGCACTTCCTTTCCACTATAAGATAGCATTATTAACTCAATTTCGATTTTTGATGGACCTTGATCGTTTTTCCCGTGTACCCTTCATATGTTTTCAACCGATAGAACAGTTTTGTTATGTAAGGTTTGTGAAAAGACAGTTAATCACGAAAAATGTATTTTACAAGTCAACATGTGTCATCTACGAAGTAAATATGTGAGTTATGTCGATACAATTTAAATTTATTGCTAAAATATATTATGTCTTCTTAAAACTTATGATGCATTTTTCAAAGATTATTGTGCCTTCTTTACGTTTTTATTGCCGTTTTTGCCTGCTTATTTCTTCTTCTTGCGCCCCGTTTTGTCGTTAGGCGTTGGGTTCGCCTCGCTTCGTCCAGACTCTCCAGGATTCCCGGTTCCTGCTCATTTTCTTCATTTCTGCCAATGTCTTGCCTCTCTTTCTGCCTATTCTTACAACTGTATCTTCCCAGTTTATCCTTGGCCGTCCCCTACCTCTTCTTCCCTTCACTCTCATTTCCAGTACTTGCTTAACTTTCCTTTCTTCCGTCATCCTGTTTGCATGTCCAAAGCCTGCCTAAACATCCGGGCTCTAATTATGACACTAAATAAATATAAAAATAACCTACAACAAAATAACTTACTACACGAAATCATAGTTCAGGTAAGAAGATACTGTGTAAGAAATTAAGATATCAGAGACTGGTTCAACCTATAAATTACTGGATGGATAGAATACGTAATAGATTACTCACGTCGCGGGAATGATTGAAATTATTACGGTGCATTTCAATATTCCGTTCGTATGTCTACACTTATTCGGCTTCGACTTTGTTGTGACATTTTAACCCATATATGCCCATAGGGTCGTTAACGACCCAAATCATATTTTTATTAGTTCCTTTAATATATTTTTAAATTTTTGGTTGGACACCATCATTATGTGCCCCGATAATAAATTGGCAACACTTTTGTTTGTGCAATTGTTCTGTTGTAATTCTCTGCAATGCATTTTAACTGAAAATTTGTAATACTTCAATTTTGTTATAATGCACGTCAACAAAGAAATGTTAAGTATTTTAGTTCTGTTATTGTTTTATTACATAGGGCAAGCAGTAATCAATATGATTACATGAGGTGGAGTCATGAATTTTATTCAGTAGTGGCGTAATAGTGTAAGAAATTTGGCGTGAGTCGTTTTCGCCCCTATGAGCGCATATAAAGTCATAGTTAACCCTGAAGCTGGAACGCTTATGTATGATGTGCGACAATTTGGAATAAAATCGTTTCTAACAGTTTCATTTTCATTTGAGAATTTTGAGTTGTCAGTAATTTTTTCATTATTGCTTCAGACAGTGTAGTGTTAAGTTACGCAGTGTGGAAGCTAAGAGCATAAAATCGAAACAGAGTATTCACAATGCTACTCCTGAGCATAAGGCGCCACCGGTCATAATTATACTCCTACAGTCGAACTTTGATATTTGGAAGTGCTTTCTGAAATTGATAATGCTTCGTGTTATTTGAAATTCGAGATACAGAAACATACGTCTCGGCCTCCCCAAAGGTCTTATTCCATCCAGCCTCCCAACTAACACACTATATGCATTTCTGGGTTCGCCCATACGTGCTACATACCCTGCCCATCTCAAAAGCCTGCATTTAATGTTCGTAATTATGCCAGATGAAGAATACAATGCGTGCAGTTCTGCGTTGTGTAACTTTTTCCATTCTCCTGTAACTTCTTCCCTCTTAGCCCCAAATATTTTCCTAAGAACCTTATTCTCAAAACCCTTAATCCCTGTTCTTCTTTCAAAGTGAGAGTCCAAGTTTCACAACCATACAATAACCGGTGGTACACTACTAGTTTCATGTTGGGTGAAAAAAGAAATTAGGGAATAGGCTACTTTAGCATAGCAGAATTGGGAAAATTTGAAATAATATTTCGAAGAAGTCAAAGGAAATCTCACAACAGTCTAGCAGCACAGTATGCAGTCTCACGTGGTTTCGAAATACACCAACAAAATTACTGCAATTCTGGCCTATAACATTTCAGTGGTTCAAGACTGACTAATTCCAATACTAACGCTAAAATTCAGTTTTTTAATTCGTTCCTGCAATCTGCACATAACGGAATTGCGAATTCAGAACCGATATTTTTTTATTGATGAAGGGTTGCTACATTTATCGGGATATGTAAATTTAAGAGAAAAAAGTTATTGGATTTCGGAAGCACTTCATCAGTTGCATGAGCGCCCATTTACATGACATTCGTAATGTTCTTCATAATGCTACGCTAGAAGAACTGGGCCTTATGTTCCACAATTTATTGATAGGGCACGGAACTTCTCTACGAGCAAATGAACACCATTTCAAACATTAGATACAATTTAAGATAAAATAGAATTTAATAACACTCTGAATCCTTTATTTTAAACATAAGATTGAAGAATAACCTTTGTTTCTGTATTTTACGATGAAATACAGTCCCTTAATGGCAGACAAAGGGCTAGCAACAGGACGGGGAAAGATCGGTAAGCGTTGGGGGCGCTCGGGATTGGAAACTCTGTACATGTAACAGGATAATGACCAATAGTAATATTCTCTTCTTTGATGGAAATACGACCATATCATCTTCCGCTTAAATGGAATTCGCCAAAAGATCAAGAAGATTGTCTTGTAAGAATTTACATTTTCTCTAACGAAACCACAATTCGCGAAAAGAGCCAAAATGCCGCCACTTCCCATTAACGTTAAAACATGTCCCAAGAAATACAAAAAATCGCGATATGAGGAAGTTTAAAATCTCGTTAGCAAGAAGAGTGTTCTGTGAGTGATATATGGTTGGGTTACAAACCACACACAGTGGTAAATGTGGAATAGATCTCAGAGATATCATATGACTTCCTCGGTTTGGGAATGGTTTGGAAGAAGTTGGCTTGTAAGTTATAACCAAGTACACTGTTCCACCGATTTAGTGGAATGTATTTGAGTCCAAAGAAAGCAGAAAAACAGTACAACGTGGTCTGTTATTATTACGAGATTCCAAGTCTCCGCATACCTGTAAGGTATCAAGTACAAACATTTTCATGTATGACTACTTCTGACAAAGTAAATATTATTCAACGCCTTAAAAACTGCTAATATATTAAGGATATTGCTGGCAAGTTCAAGGTAATATTAATTAATTCATTTATTCTTTCATTCATTCATTTCCTATTTTACTTGTTTATTTCTTTCCTTGTTTCGTTGTTAACTTATTTGTTATATTTATTTATAAAATAGATAAATTCTAGAAAATAAAATTAATTTGTATTAACGTTGCATCAGATTCACTTTTTACAATTAATTAATAACTCTTAAATACCTATTCCCGAATGATAGATTTTTTTCCTGTCCATAATATTCCTCGACTTTCAAGCTTTACTTAAACATGATGCTTGCCGATTGCAGGGGACTTGCTCCGCTTGTTATATCTAAGTAAGTAAACATTGGCTCTCTCCTATATCGATGGAACATTGTATTGTAGGTGTTAGCGCGCAGGTCTTCCATCCTGGCTCCCGGGTTCGATCCCTCGTCTGGTCGTGATGGAATTTCTGATGGACAAAACAAAAGTTGCAGAAAGTTTCTATCATTCCATCAGCCCTATTCACCTTCCCCTCATATCATCTATCATCTGCTGTAGTTATATATACGCTGATATAGCAAGGGCTTGGGGCTCTAGGTCCTGGGTATAATCAGGGACTTGTCTGAGAAAGAGCTCATCATCGCAGATGTAGGGCACACAATGATTAAAAGTAAGCTTAATTACAAGGAGCCATCACGGGTCCGGCTCTCGGAAAGCCAGCCTAAGTATGAAGCTAGTTTCTTGACGATTTGTTCTTAAGAAATAACCTTACATTACGCAGTGCGTTGTGTGTTACGTTATGTTTGTTAACGTAGTGAGTCGCCTTTGCTTAAGTGCAGATTTCATTTTGCACGGTAAGCTAGACCGAAAATGTCGTTTTCTTTATGTAGCAGTACAAGTTTTTATGGCCCACTTTAATATTCCGTACGTACGTATACACTTTGAATCTACTTCGACTTTGTTGTAAAACTTTATGAAGCCTACAATACATCAACTTCAATTCAAAAACATTGCGGTAAATTATTTTTGATATTAAAAGGAATATATGCGGTATTTCCGCAAGCGGAATATTTTAATTACAGAAGTTAAGAGCTGAGAAATCTGTAATTAACAATAAGACGTTAAGCAAAATATAAACCAAGTATTTGAGCTAGCTATGTACTCTGTATTATTTTTTTTAAATAATGATTATTGACATTAGAAAAGACGGAGAGTTTTTTAATAGTTGGTTATTTAACGACGGTGTATCAACTACTAGATTAATTAGCGTCGATGAGAGTGGTGATAGCGAGATGGTATTTGCCGAGATGAGACCGAGGATTCGCAATTGATTACCTGGAATTCACCTTACGGTTGGGAAAAACCGCGGAAAAAACCCTATCAGGTAATTAGCCCAAGTGGGGATCGAACCCGCGCCCGAAAAGACGGAGAGTTTCGTTAAAAATTTTTGTAGACAATGATGATGTGTAGTATTTCTCTGTCCTCTGTCGTAACCCTACCTTCCACTAAAATTCATAATCAGCTATAGAAACCGTCCGCCGAGTTAGCTCTATGGTAGCGCGTCTGCCTCCAGACTAGCCGGCCCAGGTTCGATTCCCGGCGGGGTGAAATTTTCATGTAAAATTCCTACCTCGGAATTGTGCACCATTATGCCTGGGTTAAATCCCAAATCTCTCCGCAGTGCATATGAAGAAAGGCATATGTCACTGTTGATAGTGATTCGTCCGTCGGACATAGACGTTAAGCCTGGCGGCCCCCTTGGTGCTATTCGACATTAGGTTACGTGCCGACACCGGGTTTCTCCTTCTCTCTTCCTCACCTTGATCATCTTCACCCATACCCTACACTACACTTACATATACACTCATCCTAGTACACGACATAAATCTTCACAGACACAAATCATGCAC
This sequence comes from Periplaneta americana, assembly GCF_040183065.1. Lineage (NCBI taxonomy): Eukaryota > Metazoa > Arthropoda > Insecta > Blattodea > Blattidae > Periplaneta > Periplaneta americana. Next base: position 135,522,501 of record NC_091121.1, on the reverse strand, counting down.
ATCATGGCCCGCTGAAGTGGTGCACAAATTGAAAAAGGGTCACAGTCCTGCCATCTATCCACAATATGAGGAACCGGAATCACGTAAGTTAAGTGGGTTAGCATTATACACACACACACACACACACACACAATAGAAACCAAATGGAAGCTAACGTATGATTTTCCAGCAAGATCAGTTTCACGAATTCACGTTCAATGGAAGTATCCTAAGAAATCACTCTGACAGTGCAAATGTATGTTCCCATCAGTTCGGATTTGGAAGGGAACGAGATGAAAATTACTGTCATATTGCCACTATATTTGGGGAATGGTTATTAATGGTCATCAAGGTGAGGTGTTAGGCTGTAAATTATATGAAAGATTAGGGGTTTTTGTGCTTTCCGGTAGTTACATTTTTAGAATTCAACCACTGTGTGTGTGTGTGTGTGTAGTAATATATAAATGTCTGTACGTATGTATGTAGGAGGATAAGTAGGTTATTTTACGACATCTTAGGTTATTTAGATGGTGATACTGCCGGTGAAATGAGTCCGGGTCCAGCACCGAAAGTTACCCAGCATTTGCTCAAATTGGGTTGAGGGAAAACCCAGGAAAAATCACAACCAGGTAACTTGCCCCAACCAGGATTCGAACACGGGCCACCTGGTTTCGCGGCCAGACGCGCTAACCTTTACTCCACAAGCGTGGACATATATATGCATGCATGTATGTACGTATGTCTGTAAAACTTTATGCGCCCTCTCTCCTCTCGCTCTTCCCAAACGTCAGAGTCCCATCTCTACGTCTTACAATTGGACGGTGATTAGCATTAGTGATCCAAGCACCAAAAACTTGTTTCGAGGTATGGGCCATTGAAATAAATCTGTTTTTTTATAAAACATTTTATGCAAGAAGTATTATAACATTCATACTATTACAAAAGCTAGAACAAATAATACTAAAAAAGGCTAACCGATTTTTAATAAGAGACTAGCAGTTGAATTTATATTTCAAAGCAAAATAACTAAACGAATTTTTGCTTATCAATGGAAACAAAATTCAGCTATCGCATTCTTCATTTTTTCCGAGTTAAATTAGCCTGCCAACAACAGATCTGTACAAATAGCTCATTTTTTGAAATTGTCAGTTGGGCTATTGTTGCGTAACTCCGACCAATTGAAGATGAGAGGCAATCGTGGAATCTCTGATGCTTTCAATACGCTTCTATTCTTGCAATATGTTTTAAGTTTCTTAAATCATTCCCATCTTGTTCAAGCAGAGTTTCTTTTTCATTCGCCAAACTTCAATTAACATTCTGACTCTTTATTATTTTGTATGAAAATTTTTAACACATCTCCATCATTATAATCATTACCGCTATCTTCAAAATTACCACCACCACCGCCACCATAAGTAATAACAAAAGAATTGTTTATATAGACTTCCACACTCTTCTCGCACAATTCATTACTACGCTACTTCTGAGTTCATTACAGTACTCTCATCCATATACAATATTGATTCTACAATGCCTCTTCCAATACGTTTCTTTCTTGGGGATGGTATATGCGAAGTTCACAAGTAAATAATGCAGCGTAGAACGGAGCATTATTTAATAGCACAATTTTTTTTTCCGTAGAAATGAGATGCTCGGACCGCAGCAAAGCCAATGTGGAAAATGAAAGTGTATTCAGAGAAAGCTGTAAGGTCAGCCAACCATTTTAAAATTAATATTTTATGCTCGACCATGCCGAAATGTAGTAATTATACACCTGGTAGCAGACCTTTAATGCATGTCATTAAAGTACACCTACTCATTAAAGGTCAGGTCTTTCAGCCAATGACGTCTCAGGTTACAACTGTTCAGCCAATGACAGGTCATCTTTCTACCGTTATAAAACCGCAAGTATCGATTATTCTCGGATATGCAATCGAAAGAGAATTAGCGAAAAGTCACGGAGGCTGGAAATCCAATACTGTCGCAGAAGGTTATGTTCTGTTACTATAATAATTAGCGTTAATTGTAAATAATATTCAAATAAATTCAATTTGTAATCTCGTTTTTCAATGTCTAATTTTATTTCAATGTTATCTCTGTAGGTTCTTATGGCCTAGCAAGGTCAATGTGGACATCTGTTCCTCGGAAAAAATCAATATTTTCGCGTCTGCGCACATCTCACAACATAGGGACATTGCTAAAAAATTAATAATATCAAGTTAGAAATATGGTCGAGCATAAAAAGTCGTATGAAACTCGCCTATAATGGTAATTAAGAACTCGTATGAAAATTATGAAACTCGCTTGCGCTCGTTTCATAAATATCCATACTCACTTCTTAATTATCTTCATTATAGGCTCGTTGCATAATGTACTATTATAGTAATACCGAAATTGAAAGAGAAAACTACACTCAAATAGGGGTGTGCGAAAATATATCTAAATGTTACGTTTTATTTAACGACGCTCGCAACTGCAGAGATTATATCAGCGTCGCCGGATGTGCCGGAATCTTGTCCCGCAGGAGTTCTTTTACATGCCAGTAAATCTACTGACATGAGCCTGTCGCATTTAAGCACACTTAAATGCCATCGACCTGGCCCGGGATCGAACCCGCAAACTTGGGCATAGAAGGCCAGCACTATACCAACTCGCCAACCAGGTCGACAAAAATATGTCTATGAAATTGGTCAAGACATGAAAAATTAAAATTGAAAAAGCCCGTTAATTTTAGACACCTTGTACAAAGGAACTGTACAATACCCTAAAATCCATCCATAATCTTTCTTCGTTCAGCCTGCCACGTAGGAGAAAACAATATGCTCGCACACATTGCTTGCATCGTTAATGATTTGCACTGTAGCATTAGTTCGATGCATCTGCATAGCGTTTCCTCTTGAAATACTGAATCGTAATATGTAATCAGCCCGGAAATACAAGAAATAGCATAGTTTTGTTTGTAGGATATTTCAATTGATCAATCTGTTACAGAAGAAATGACACTGTAGATATCGATGAACGAAATTCATCCTGAAATTTTCTAATTCTCAATAATAATTCCCTCTTTCTACTAACACAATTTCACACTTATCATCATTCCGATCCACGTACTCCAAGTACAATAATTACATTATTTTGTCTTGGAAAAATCAACTGTTAATCCAACTATTTTATATTCTACTACTCACTGGCTATCTCTTTTAACCGCTCGAATATGGCCCGGTAAAGATTACCGTGGTTAATCTCTTGTTAAATTCCTAACCGAGTTCCATTCACAGGGACATAATTTTAATTGGAAGATTCACTAATCGTCGTTGATGTATGTGGTATTGAGATGGGAAGAAAACAACGTAACGGTTATTTTTTAACAGTTCCTGGCTTGGAACTGTTCCAAAAAGTAACAGGACCTCGGAATAGCCTACTACGTTCCAAAATAGAAATGTTGTTTTCAGCTAGCACAAAATGCTTGTTACAAAATACTCGTTTCACTTTGGAACTACATGACAATACCTGCTCCACAGAACGGAACATCTTTGGCATTATTGGAAACAGAAGTGGAAATTCTTTCCTCACACTGACAGAAATGTTAGAGACTAAAAGATAAATAGTAAAAATACCAAGAACTTCTTTTAAGAAATGTATAAATTATATTGAAACTTATGTTACTGAGTATAGCATTCTATCAAACAGTTATTAACATAATGCCTTTATTAGACTATAGTAACTGTATTGAGAATTTTATCAAGTGAGGTGAAAATATATAAGTTAATTTTTTATGTACAAATGTTTCCAGTTTTTAGTTTCGTTAACATTCTTGAAATTAAACAAAATTCTGTCGAAATATGACATTGTAACCTTAGTGAGACAGCTCAGAATGTTGTTTTATTTACAAAAATATAAATGTTGTAAATTTTCCTTTTTCATTACAATGAGATTATTACTCTTCATGACGTTATTAACATGAATTTTAGCACGGCTGAAATGATTATAGCTTTTTATTTACTACGTTTTCTTTTAATTTAACACCATTGTGAACTTCAGTTGGGCAGAAAAGAAATAATAATTAGGTCAGTTTTTATTTATCATTGCGATCCACTTAGATTTCATAACCAGAGCTAGGAACTTCGCACCGATCGCTATTGCCCTATGCAGGGTACGACCAGCCAAGTGCGACGTCATCTATGTATCAAAACTCAGCTACTCATAGAAATAGGAAGGTATAGTGGAAAGGAAAACAAACTCGTCATCAAGGCAATATTCCCGTTTCCGGAAAAGAAAGACCTATGCGACAATCGTAAATTCACAGCTAGTTACATAATAATTATGTTTATGTACAACTATACAAATTGTTACATACATATACTACGCGACCAAGGCGGGAATAGTTTTGTTTGGTGACGCTGCGATTCGCTTCACTACACAGGCCGTGTTGTAAAGTCCACATCAGATGCAAAATGAAGCACATGCTGAACTGTTCTCTTGTTTCGTTATTATTAATACGCTTTATATGTTATATGTTCGTATAAGTTTATAATTTATAGTTTATTGTTTAGTTTTATTTATCATATGCCTACACACATAGAAATTTATTCAGAAAACACACCACAACATCGGCGTTGGTAAAGGAAAGAACATGAATCGAAAGTAACGTAAACTAAAGTAGCTACCGTATTTTATATGGTATTGCATTTGATATGCATTTCTTATCTTAGGATTTGTCATTCTTTACTTTCCTTTCTAATCTTCCTAATTGTTTTAGAAGGTTATTTTACAACGCTTTATGAACATTAGGTTATTTACCGTCTGAATGAGATGAAGTTGATAATGCCGGTGAAATCAGTCCGGGGTCCAGCACCGATAGTACCCAGCATTTGCTCGTATTGGGTTGAGGGAAAACTCCGGAAAAACCTCAACCAGGTAACTTGCCCCGACAGGGGAATCGAACCCTGGTTTCGCGGCCAGACGCGCTAACCGTTACTCCACAGGTGTGGACTACTAATTGTTTCCTTATCTGTCTTCACAATAGCTGCAGCACGCTCTGTTCCCTTCGACAGAGGTAGGAATAAACCAGTTGTCTTTTCTTCGTTACAAAACTTCATGGCATTACAACTCTCCGCGCTTGGCTACGAAACACACAACATCCTACACGCGGCATTACGACCAGACTGAAACACTAGGCCAGCCGCGGCGAGAATGCGACTCACGAGCACATTGTGGCTCGCAGTGCATTTCCCTTGCTTCCTACCTCCAACCCCCTCCCTCTCACTCACTGGAGTCAAACTCCGTTCCATTTGTATTTGTCTCTAACCTGCGAGTGGCGTATCGTCGCAATGTCTCTCTCGAAACCATGTACCTCTACAAAAACGAAAGTGGGATGGGAGGATGCATTTTTTTGCTGACAATATGATGAGAATATTAAATATATGATCTGTTCACAAATATTATTAGGAAAACGGTTGCATAACATAAAACAACATTATATGTTACTACATATTACTGATGATACATTAAAAGACTAAGTGTTGTTGTTATTATTATTATTATTATTATTATTATTATTATTATTATTATCATCATCATCATCATCTCTGTACGTCGATCCTTTTTCAGCAGATGTACGAATAATGCGGTTATATCTTCAATTTAAACTCACAGATTTACAATGTGACGTTAAATGAAAGCTAGATGTAAGGACTTGACAAATGTTGAACTTTTCAAATCTTTGGCAAAAAATAAATATTTGAAGCTTCGTTCTTTCGCTTGCTCTGTTGAAGCCATGTTCGCTACAACTTACATTTGTGAAAAATTATTTTCAACAATGAAAATAGTAAAAATCAAATTTAGATCACGACTGACAGACAAATACCTTCCGTCAACTACGACTGGCAGTGACATAATTCCTGATCTTGAAACTCTGTTGCAGAGGCATTCTGAAGACAATTAATTTTAGGTTGTGATAACGTATCCTATGTTTCCTCGTTCATTTATTTCTTCGTTACACGTACTAAACATTAGTTTGTAGCCTTGTACTGTATATAATTTTATGTAAGTGCTTGACGTAAGGAAAATGAAAAACCGTTAATAAGTCAAACAGTTGCTTCACTTCCCCTTCGGGTGTCCGCCTCCCTCCATAGGAGCTATGCACGTTGCAGCTTACACAGTGGCTCGGCGCACGATGGCATTTTCGCCACGGCTGCACTAGGCGTTGGATGTGACGATACTCCAGCAGTAAACATACGCAGCGAGCACGGAGTTCCTCATTCTGCCACGACGGATCCCGCCTTGGTCGCGTAGTAACTTAGATTGACTTTGATACAATATTCCTGTTTACATTTTGAACTCATTTACATCTATAAAATATAACAAAGGTTGTAACATATATTGAATGATCCAAAAAAGTAGGTTAATAATATAATAATACATTTCGTAAATAGGCTATCTTGAAATGTTTACTGAGTAAAACCCAAAGAAGGAAATAATTTGTGCATGCATAAATACACATACACACATACATACATACATACATACATACATACATACATACATACATACATACATACATACATACATACATACATACGTCGACCTGGTTGGCGAGTTGGTATAGCGCTGGCCTTCCATGCCCAAGGTTGCGGGTTCGATCCCGGGCCAGGTCGATGGCATTTAAGTGTGCTTAAATGCGATTTACTGGCATGTAAAAGAACTCCTGCGGGACAAAATTCCGGCACATCCGGCGACGCTGATATAACCTCTGCAGTTGCGAGCGTCGTTAAATAAAACATAACTTTTATAACTTACATACATACATACATACATACATACATACATACATACATACATACATACATACATAGTGCTAGGGAACTTACTGTGTTTATACAGGGAATGAATCTCGTTCACATTTGCAGTAGAACAATATGTTGTTATTCAAACGTCTTCCATACTGCCGATCTGGCCCTGTTGCATAGACTAAGGGTTGTTAAAATGAACATCATGCACTCCAAGGTGTTCGTTAGTCGAGCAGGTCGCCCGTTTTGTATGCCCATTTTCCTGGCTGCTCGCCCCCTGAATAACGAGATCGGTATGAATTTCCTAACTCTGTTCATTACCAATTTACAAATAATTTAAAATTACATAACATTTCCTGCTTCGAACATACCTGAGCTGCGAATTCAGTTTGTTATTAGAAAACATTTTTTTCCCCACGAATTCACATCTCAGTTCATTATATCATATTGCATCACATTCCTTAGGGGAAGTATATGGTCATTTAGAGTGCAAAACACAACACTTACATTGCATACTAGCACATACTAATCGTGCGTCCGTGTTCCAATATACACTGTTCCATTAGATACTATTCGCATGTACATTTTCCAATATAACATTGTGCATCTGTGTAGTTACAGTATATACCGTCGTTGATTTTATGAAACCTCCTATGTGGCAGTATTAAACATAATTTTTCAGGAGGAAGAAAAGTTTAATTAAAAGTCAATAGGTCTACATAAGAATATGAAGTAATTCGGTAGGAAACGTTGGTGAATATGGTAAACATAAATAACATCATCGAGGATCAGGGATGTCTCATTTTGATTACTGTGACACTTTCTACAATTGACACTGACCTTAACATGAGACTGACAGACAGACTACAGCGTTTTCATAATGCATGTGTTCTATTTATTTGCAACGTCCGTAGATCTGACCGTATCACGCCTTCACTAAATATGCTGTCCTTGATCCGTCTCAAAGAGCGAAGAACTATTCACTCTCTCACTTTACTCTTCAATATTCATCAGAATTCTAACCCTAGCTACTTAGCTTCTCGTTTTCAATATTTGACCTCATATCACGAAATAGATACTCGCTCACAACACCATATCACACTCTCCATTCCTAAACACAGAACATCCTTCTACTCTTCATCTTTGATCGTCTCTGCAGCTCATCTCTGAAACTGTCTCTCACAGAATGTCAGAGACTGTCGGACATTATCTATTGTAGTTTCAAAAATTAACTAAAATTGCACTTTTTCAATTCAGATTCACTTCAATTGTAAGCCTTTTCTCTGCGAGAATTTTAAAAAAATTGGGCATACCCATATATATATATATATATATATATATATATATATATATATATATATATATACATATATTCTCTTTCTATCCATTTCTTTGTTCTCTTGATCACCAGATGAACTTATTATCGTATTTTTATTTATTATTATTATTATTATTATTATTATTATTATTATTATTATTATTTTATTACATTCCATTTGTTGTATTCTTCCTTACGTTTTTCCTGTTAACTATTTGTACTGAGTTGCTTTTATTATATTCCAATCTTTGGATCTGTATTTTACTTTCTTTTTTCTATTATGGTATTATTTTCACATTGTTTAGTGTCGATTTTATTATGCTATTATTTTTTGTAATATGTTAGTATTCTGTTTTTTAACGTTTAGTTAAGTTTTCACTGCTTGTATACTTTGTGACCTGGGAGAGTATAAGAGAAAGCCGTATGGCTTTAACTCTGCCAGTATAAATACATTATTATTATTAATACTACTATTTTTATTATTATTATTATTATTATTATTATTATTAAGCCTATTTATATTTAATCAATTCTTTCTTCCCCAATGATCATTAGAGGAGAAAAATTCGCTCAGGAGCCAGGGATCGAACCCGGTCCTTGATTCTACGTATCCAGTACTCTAAACACTGAGCTACGTCGAAGTTCAAACCACAGCATCGGATCGAATCCCACTCTTCTATGTTTTTCCCTTTTGTGGCCTGACTGCAAGTTCAACATATATGTTGACATATATTAAGTCAATTGCCATTATACTATGGATTAAACTTCGGCATAGCTCAGTGGGTAGAGCACTGGTACGTAGAATCAAGAACCCGGGTTCGATCCCCGGCGCCGAAGCGAATTTTTCTCCTCTAATAATCATTGATACCATAACAGACATATTCTGTAGGACAAAAAATTAATCTTTCCTTACATTCTTTCTTCCTCATCAAAATTATTTTCTGTACTGTCACATGGCATATTAATCACTAGTACGTCCAGTAAAGGAATATGGTGCTGCTTGTTGTAATCCTTACAGATTAGAACATATTAAGACAATGGAAAAGATTAAAAAACTAGCACTCAGGTGTTGTCGTAATAACTCACCATTAAAATGGGACACACTTACGGACAGGAGAACGCGAATTCGATTATGCGCAATGTTCAAAACATACAGAGGTGAGCCTGCCTGGAGAGAAATAAAAAATAGGTTGCAGCCGCCAAATTATTCTTCGAGGAACGACCACTTATAAAAATTGAGGGAAAGAAGACAGAGGACGGACACTGGAAAGTTTTCTTTTCTCAATCGTACTATCAGGGACTGGAATGCTTCACCTGCAGACTTACTAAAGGCTTTACTAAAAAAAAGTAAATCCATGGCGCTACAGTCCTGAAGGGCCAAGTCCGACCAGCCGGCCGCTGGCCTCACATTCACATGCCGAAGGAGAGGTGGACGATCATCCAACCAGAATGGAGGTATCGTGTGGTTAGCACGATGATCCCCCCAGCCGTTACAGCTGGTATGCTGAACCGGATTTTTGCTACCTATCGTAGCTCCCCAAGTGCATCACGATGCTGGGTGGGCACCGGTCCCATACACTGGCCGAAATTTCATGAGAAAATTTCTTCCCCCATGAGGACTAGAACCAGCGCGCATTCCGTAACGCGAGTCCTAGGCAGGATGCCTTAAACCACGACACCACGGCGCGGGACAAAGGCTTTACTAATAACCAAAAATGTATTTAAAAATAGGCTTACGGACTATATTAATAGACGGTAGTATATTATACATACTATTTAAAGGTGTACTTGATATTTTGTTATTGAAGTGTTGTATCAGTGAAGAATTATATTGTGTCAGTGAAGTGTGTTGTGTCAGTGAAGGATGTTGTGTAAGTGAAGTGGGTTTCTGTCAGTGAAGCTTTGTAGTTTATAGTGGCAGTGCAAAGTATTTGAACGATGAAATGTTTTTGAAGTGTTAGTGAAATCAGTGAAATGTGTCGTAGTTCCAGTGCAGTGAGTGAGTTGTCAGCGAAATGAGTGTAGTGCAGGTATGGACATATCATACTCGCGAGTTTTAGTTCGAACTTAGGGTTAAGATACAAATTAGATTTACTTTAAATGTTATTTTAAGTGATCGTGCTTCTTTTAATTTAGGATGTACCCTGTTATTATTATTATTTATTAATTATTAATTGTATTTTTTATTAATTGGGTTTATTATTGTCATTATTGAGTGTAATTAGTTACCAATGCCACCGGGTATATACCCATTTGCAGTGTGAATAAATACATACATAGGAGGTTTCATAAAATCAACGATGATATGGTACTGTTATTTGGAACATAGTATTTTCAAGGAACTGTTACGAGAAAATAACGACTTTTCCTCATCCCTAATGTGGGAACTAGTGGCAATTCTACCGTTCAACAAATATCGAACACTACATATCCAATAGTAGCAGAAGTTCCTAGTCACGTGTAAGAATGGCGTGAATTAAGTTTACTGTTTGAACAGCTAAAATCACTACTGATCCAAGACGACAAGCACGAACCTAGTTGGCATACGAGGAAGAAACAAAATGAAGATCAACGAGTACATGCAGCGTATATCTTTAATTGTTAGTGTTTGTCAGTTATGTAAACCCGAGGAATGAGGCTTGATTACACGGACTCATGAAGACTAATATCAAAACACATCTCTCGTCTGCACAAAACTCACACCCCATGGAGAATGTGAAGTTTAGAAAGTAGGACCTAAGATAATGTGTACCAGACAGAGATGCCTGGAGCAAGGTGCGTATATTTTGCATGCTTAATGACATGTGTGCAGCGAGACGTGGAAACTTTACACAGAACAAGAAAGAGAGGATCAGCAATGCAGGCAGTGGAGGTGTAGGAGGAAACAGAATTATAAAGGGAAATGAGCAGCGTTCGCAGATACAACTGGGAAGAGGGAAGTAACATCGGGGATGAAACACACTGAAAACGGTGCAAGTATACCCGAAAGAATGAGTAGAGGATTCGAAATGACTTGTCGCATCGCGTCATTTGTTTCTTCATTTCATTTGTTTCTTTGAATTTTATTTACTCGACTATAAAATCAATAAACTCTAGAGGTAACAACAAAGTTTTAAATACAGGGTTGTTTCCGATTTCTGATAACGAATTTTAGTGACATCATGTGTGTCAGGAGTCACACGACAGCTGAACTATGGCGCGAGGTGACAGACCAGTAGTGAGTGATCTCATAGTCAGAGTGCACGGCGACTCACAGCAGAAATTCCCAAGAAAATCGAGCCTTTTTGTGAGGGGTACATTACGGATCTTTCCGGTGCCAAGTACAGTTAAGTGAAAATAAAAGAAGTCTTCAATAAACGAGGTTTCGTTATTTCCAAGGAAGGCATATTCTGTGTACTTAATAAGATTGCTAAAGCTCGAATGGAATTAATTTATATCATCTCGTGGGGTGCGGCGACTTGTGACGGGGATGGATTTCCTTGCTTTTTCCACTCTGGAATTAATCCCATCCGAACTTTGCCAGTCTTATTAGGTACACACAAAATGCCTTTCTTGGAAATAACGAAACCACGTTTTCTTGCAGGCTCCTATGATTTTCACGTAACTGTACTTGGCATCGGAAATAGTTGTTATTTACCCCTCCTAAAAAGCCCCGATTTCCTTAGGCATTGCTACTGTGATACACCGTGCGCTCTGATTATGAAATCACTGTCACCTCTCGCCGCATTTCAGGTGTCGGTGTGATTCCTGAAGCACATGTCATTCAATTTCGTTATCAGAGATCGGAAAAAACGCTGTAAAACGAAAGCATTTTAAATAAGTTTGGCTTACGTCTTTCATTATTTAATCATTGTCATTCACGTCATCCTCATCACTAAATACGAGTAAGTCTAATTCAGTTTTTACAACTTCACCATCAGATTCTATGTTTGACGGTGTTACGTTTTCATAGTGTAGCCTATCTGTTACTGTATTTTGTTAATTCTGCATGTGTGATGTCTCCAGATTGTCATCGAAATATTTATTTATAACATGATTACTTACATTAAAATGATAACTCATAAAACAGTTTCCTGAACATATTAAAATGAAGCTGAAAATTTGTATACTTTTTAAACTTGTTATATTGTACAGTGCCCCACGCCGTGACATCGTGGTCTAAAGCATTCTGTGTACGACTCGTGTTAAGGAATGCGCTCTGGTTCGAGTCCTCATGGAGTAAGAAATTTTTCATGAAGTTTTTTCCAGTGTATGGGACCGGTACCCACCAAGCATCGTGACGCAATTGCGGAGCTATGCTAGTGTTCCTATGTATTGTAATGCATTCATATTATATATAGCATAATCAGTGTGTATTTTTTGCTATTCTGTCTAAAGTTTCCAAATTATATTATGAATCAGATCGTCAAATAAATCATAATATTTGAAGAGTCCACTGCAAGAATGATGGATGTCACTTTCTTGTCGAAAATGAACCAAGACTGTCAATGCATAGCTTAAGACATATGGAATGTACATACAGAGTTATATGGCATTAACACTGATAGTCATTGTCCAGTAATGATCGGAAAATCACAGTTAAGCTTTGAGCGCTAAGCATTTCAAACTTTCAATTGCTTCTCCTGCAAAATGTATTCCAAATGACAATCTTCATTCTTGCAGTGGACTCTTCTATAATAAAAAAATTATTTAATATTACTTTGTGTTTTGTTCAAGAACTATTTTATAACAAACAATACATTTTTAAATTACTAAGAGCATGAACTGATTTTTGGTAGCTGGTGGTACTTTCAAAACTTTCTCCTGTAAAGTTGCAAATATGCACATACCAACTTATGGCTCCCCAACTCAGAAATATTAGACCTGTAAGAAGATCAAAGATATGAAAGGAAAGGCTCAAATTTTTCATCAGATTTTGGATGTAATTTAATAACTATGCGGGCAATTATTACGATTTGTTAAATTCTTTGTGAATCTATAATTCATCGTGGAACTTAGCCCATGAATACAACTGGAATTCTTTAGTCCTAACACTGGACGAAAAGACATTGGTAATAAAACATATGCGACATCACACAGGCAAAAGAGAAATACAATCTAGGACGAGATTCTAATCAAGATCTGTGATGACATGGACATCATCCAGTCTCCGCTTAGCGATTCGACTTCGTTAAATTAATCTAATGTTGATTGATTTTAAATATAGAATAAATAGGCCTATTTATTACATAATTCCTACATGTTTAAAAAAAATATTTGTAGAATTTACTGTTTAAACGGAAGTTAAAACGTTTCTGGATGATCAATGTACTGATACAATTTCGTATTGTGGTTCGACATGTGGCACGTGATGAACTTGTCAGTCATGATGTTGCAGACCCACCATGACGACCACAAAGATGTGTCGCATGGGAACCACAAAATAACTCTAAAACCTGAATGTGGTAAACCGTTTAGGTTTCACATGAAACGTTGTTCTAGAGCTGGAGATAATAATGTTTAAAAATTCTCTTTCATCTGATACGAGTATAAGAACTTATATACACGGATTTGTGCGAATTCTTTTATTTCAGACAGCTGTAAGTAAAAACAAAATTTATGTGGTTAGAGCCTGTGTCGCGAGAGAAATTTATAGCAGCACAGCACATAAAGAAATAGCAGTTTATATCATATAGCCACCACAATGGTGGAAATCTATCGCTTAAGTTATGCAATTTTTCTAAAAAAAACGATTTTTTCTCATATTATAGCCCGATTCTTCTAGTTTTTAAACATATATAACATATTTAGGTTTTTCCACTATTAATTGACGAAATTTAATTTTTTCCTATTCCATGCGCCAAGAAGTGAGTTAAATATACTTACGAAAGCCTTACAGACCCAATTATGCTGAGCAGGTGTTTGCATGACAAGACTCAGAATGCAAACGAGTCTTTCAATGGTTTGATTTGGAGACGTTTCCCCAAAGAAACGTATGTAGGTCTTTCAACCCTGAAACTTGGGGTCATGGATGCTATCTGCCACTTCCTTTGTGACAAGACTCAGAATCAAACGAGTCTTTCAATGGTTTGATTTGGAGACGTTGCCCCAAAGAAACGTATGTAGCTCGTACAACCCTGAAACTTGGGTTCATGGATGCTATCTGCCACTTCCATTGTGACAAGACTCAGAATGCAAACTAGTCTTTCAATGGTTTGATTTGGAGACGTTGCCCCAAAGAAACATATGTAGGTCGTACAACTCTAAAACTTAGGGTCATGGATGCTACTGTATCTGCCACTTCCATTGTGACAACGAAGTTTAATTGGACATATTCGAGAAAATGAGCATCACCCCTGGAAAATACACAATGGCTGGTGTGGATGCTGCAGACGAGACCCGACCCATGAAGGCCAACATACAGTGCACTCTTGAGCAACAGCAGCGACGACGGTGCAGCTCATGCATTTTGCCAAGACACTCGCGATGTGTAGTACGGGAAAGTTTCTATGGACGGGGTAAGAGTAGAAGGGAAGGTCGGGAGAGTGTCTACCGAGTTCAAGACAAAGAGTAACCCATTTCCCTATAATTCGTACGTAGACTCATGCCATCTCGTGCGCAGCTCTGTAGGAAGAGTGGGGAAACGTCTTGACAAAATGCAGGAGTTGTACCGGAGTGCTGTGAAAAAGAGGAAAATTCACTTCAAGACACAAGAAGAGGGACTCACCTATGTTTCAGGGGGGTTTTAGAAGCTTAAAAGTAAGTTATTTGTTACCCAACTTGAACTTAAACTTTAACTTCATTTTTATCCTATTTCAGATTGTTCAACATTTTTGAGTTTTTGAGCAAGTAAAAAGTACGCTTAGAATTGAGCTATGGACTTCATTCAAACACCAAATTGAAGTTTAGACATAGAGCTATGTTGTCATCTAAAATCAACTGATTTAGTTCAAAGCAAAAGCATTGCCTCCCTATAAATTTAAAAAAAAAATTACATGTTAGAAAAAACTTACATAAAAAAATAAGTGAGAATTATTAAGTTCATTCTATACTACAATATTATTCACTGTTTAGGGATCAATTTGGTGAAAAAATTAATGATCTAGGTAAGTGGTCGTCAGCACTCGCTGGAATGGGTAAAGCAGCGGTGACCAAAGCGGGTGTCGTGATTATATCGTGTAATCACAGACATTCAAACGGGTACGAGGAGTTTCCTGTACATTGCTGTGTGTTTCATTCACGTACTGAAGGCAAGCAGAGGCGGTATCATATCGCTGTACAAACTCTGTCTCTACAAGTAGTAAGAGGTGGTTTAGTAAAGAATGAGAAGGAGAACTTTTTTGTTGTTCTGTCGGACAAAATATAATATGTTTACTTTGCTCTACGGTTCAATTATGGATAGGCCTATATAGAAACATTAATTGCCACTCTGAATAATGTATTATTATTATTATTATTATTATTATTATTATTATTATTATTATTATTATTACTGACTATGTGTTTCTATAATTCTTCCGTACGTAAATGAATATTGATATTTTTAGATCTTCTACCTACAAGGATAAAATTGAGGTTTTATCTCCTTTACTTTGCTCAACAGTTCAATTAGGAGTATATAGGAACATTAATTGCGACGCTGAATGATGTATTATTATTATTATTATTATTATTATTATTATTATTATTATTATTATTATTATTATTACTGACTATGTGTTTCTATAATTCTTCCGTACGTAAATGAATATTGATATTTTTAGATCTTCTACCTACAAGGATAAAATTGAGGTTTTATCTCCTTTACTTTGCTCAACAGTTCAATTAGGAGTATATAGGAACATTAATTGCGACGCTGAATGATGTATTATTATTATTATTATTACTGACCAGTAAGTATGTGTTTCTATAATTCTTCTGTACGTGCATGAATATTGATATTTTTAGATCTTCTCCCTAGAAGGGTAAAATTATTAGGTTTTATCTCAATTTTAATCTTATTAATCTTTAGATGAGGGTAACTATTTATTCGTTATTCATTTAATAATAATATTGTAGAAAAAAACTGATTCAATATTATGTGCCAACAAACTGTTAAATGCCAGGAATTCACGTCTCAAATCATAGCCAGGAAGAGAAAGATGAGATAAATAAATGTAGGGAAGTCAGCTACATAATGTGGTTTGAAATATCTCTAAAGCCTTTTAATAGAACAGAATTTCTCAAAAGAGTATGATTAAAATAGTTTAACTAACTTGTCCATAAGAAGTCTTTAATTTTGAAAACCTATGAATTTCTCGACCAAGTATCGAGAGAAGAATTTAGAAAAATCCTGATTTAATTCAAGAGGAAGGTTAAAAAAATATCAAGAAAAATCGTATATTATTCACTGGCTCTTGATGACAGCAAAGCTTGATATTTTTATCCGCGGGATTGATCAAGATGTTAGTACACGAGCCACCACTGGTTGTAGTTTTCATGCCAAGTACCTTTTCTCCGTCTCCTTACTTCATAGGCTGTCTGTCGCATGTAATCACTGCATCTCGAGTTTTGGTCACCGCTGGGGTAAAGGATAAACGGAGCAACGTGATATGCCCCGCGTGCAGTAGGAAGAACTAGAGAGCATACCCGCCAGCAGTCACGGATGCTTCATAGTGCGGTCTCTTCTCCGCGGGTAAGGGACGCTGGCCCGAGGGTGCAGTGTGCTGATGACCGCTGATATAGGTCAATTGGAAGCGAAGAAATGCTTGCCGAAAGAATATTTTATTTTGTTTTTCCACAAAACTTTTGCCCTGTGTCCCCAAAATTTTATTTTCTCTTTTGTTTCCTTTTGCATTCGTTTAATTTAAATGTAAGGAAGTAGTAGGTAAGTTAATTTTGAATTATATTGAGGAAAAATTGTAAATTTTTTATTCCAAGATTCTATGCATACCTGAAGACCACACATACAAACACAACATACTAAGCGCTCATCCTGTTTCCATGCGTTGGAGACGATCTTTATTTCTCTGCTTGGAATCGAATGCGTGTGCTCTGAAATTTCAGTAGTAAACACTACCACCGAATCTCATAGTTTCAATTCCATTATCGGTAGGTGTAATAGAAATTATAATTTTAAAGCACCCGGTACATTACTCTTTCCACACCTGAATGCTGGATTCATATCCGTTCCGCTTTATATCAGTGTTATACAATGTAGGGCCCACGTCGATATTATTGAATATCGATCCTTTATCGACATATTTGATAAGTGTACTAGACGTCGACGGAAACTCGGGGAAAATTGCGAATATCAAATAGAGCAACTCATGAATACATTACAGCACTCTTATGAATAACTTTTAGCTCGGAATACTGAAATATCGGCTGAGTAAAATAATAGAAGATGGATAAAACGTTATGAAATGTCAAGTTCAGCTAAACTCCTCGTGCCAAATCATTTCATTCAAATGATATGGAACGGCAAACCACTCCAGGTAAGTAATCCTCGAGCCATGAGATGTGGACTATACACGCCAGAGGCATAAACGTAGGCAGATAACTTATTTTAGTTCACTGCGTGTTGGACGGATTCTCTTCCTATATAGAGCAAATTAAAAGAATCATAAAGAAAGAATATCAAGAAATTTTACACAATACAAACGCGAGGGATGAATAGACCGTGCAAAACGTTAAAAAGAATGGAATTAGAGGGGACAGAATAAGCTACAGTATAAACCATCAAGTAAAGCATATTATGCAGGGTGAGCCGAAAGTAGTAGTATTGAGATATTTCAAACAAAAACAATTTAACACAATTTTGCTCGTTTTTTCTTTCTATTCGAGATGCAAGTTGTGAGATATTTCAAACAAAAGAATTTTCGGAATATGTATGGTAAGAACTTTCTTGTGTTAAATCTTTAACGTAACTTGTTAACATGTTTCGACATATTTTCGGTCATCTTCGGAACTGGTCATTGTTGGTCTTGGCACCTCTTGTTTCTTGTGTGGGTGCGTTCGTAGTGTAGAGTCAAAGAGTGTGTGTGTTTTGAAATAGAGTTGTGTGTTGAGAATATCGTTGGGGTGTGTTTTCGTGTGTCTGTATATTTCATATTGTTCTAGTGTGTTGAGTTTCTGGCTTTTTGGTTGGATGCGCAGTATTTCCATGTCTGTGTTGATGTCTCTGTAGGTGTGGTTGGCATTTGTGATGTGTTCAGCATATGTGGAGGTGTTTTGTAATTTTGTTATGGCTGTGATGTGTTCTTTGTAACGTGTTTGAAATGATCTGCCTATCTATCCTATGTAGAAGTTGTTGCAGGTGTTACATTTGAATTTGTATACGCCTGTGTGGTTGTATTTGTTTGTTTCTGTTGTTTGTGTGTTGAGATGTTTTTGTAGAGTGTTGTTTGTTGTGTGTGCGATGTTGTAATTTAATTTCTTGAATGAGTTTGCAATTTTATGTGTGTTTTTGTTTTCCCCAACGATATTCTCAACACACAACTCAATTTCAAAACCCATACACTCTTTGACTCTACACTACGAACGCACCCACACAAGAAACAAGAGGCGCCAAGACCAACAACGACCAGTGCCGAAGATGACCGAAAATAGGTCGAAACATGTTGATAAGGTACGTTAAAAATTTAACACAAGAAAGTACTTACCATACATATTCCGAAGTGATACAGTGTTAAAAGTTGTGTAATCAAGATGTATAAAAGAATTTTAATACAATTTTACTCGTTCTTGCTTCCTTTTCGAGATAAAAATTGTTTTATACGAAAATTAGTCAGTTTAAGAGAGCAGTGTATTATGGTAACAAATGATTCAAAGAATTTTCTTCATTATGTGAATAGCTATTTAAGATATTCTATCAATATTTCTATTAAAGAGTTCTTCCTTTCTTAGTAGGTTATTTTACGACGTTTTATCAACATCTTAGGTTACTTAGCTTCTGAATGAGATGAAGGTGGTAATGCCGGTGAAATGAGTCCGGGGTCCAGCACCGAAACTTACCCAGCATTTGCTCAAAAAGTTAGTTGAGCTTAAATAGTAGACAATTACCTGGTTTAGTTTTTCCACAGATTTTCTCCAACCGTAAGACAAAAATGTCAGATTATTTATGGATTGAAGTTAACAAAATTAGTAACATTTGTCATACATATTAAAAGAAAGAAGTAAGCACTAAAAACATACATTTTCATTGTCAATGAGAATGAATTCTACATTTCTCATTTATCTCTATAATGATACTGTTTCTGGAATATCAGCAAAATTCTCAGAGATATACTACAAAATAAATGTTGTAAAATTAAAAGAAAACCACTACAAGTTTGTTAAAAATAGAATCGACAGGAATAACTCCCACACTACAAACTAACTTGAAAATATAAGACAGTATTTAGAAAAATTACGAAAGGATAAATTTTGTCGGAAATTTGTGAATATGGACTCTACTTTGAACAATTCCTATAACACAGGTTAGTACTCATTGTGAAACAAGTCGGATAATTATATGGATGCTATTATCCTATATGTCTATGTATACACGGAAGGTTATGGATCGGTAGTAGTGCAACCTAGGCCTCACGCATACATGTCTCTTCATTTTGTAACCTGATTCATCATTATTTAATAACATGTGTAGTGGTAATAACAATATCGTGGGCAATTTTTGAAATTTCAGGATTATACGGATATTAGATTTTGAACAGAGATCTCAATATCTTACATATGATTGAGTTGTTTTCCATCTACCTGCAAAATTAATAAAAAAATTTTTCTTAAAGACATAGTAATGTCGTCTAAATTTCTGGATCCATTTTGGTTGGTTATGCAAAACGAATGCACAAAAGAAGATGATCAATATGATAAAAAACAAGACCTGAATAAAATCCACACAATAATAATAATAATAATAATAATAATAATAATAATAATAATAATAATAATAATAATAATAATAATAATAATAATAATAATAAATAAAGATTTAATTGACAAATTATGAGAAGTAAATATACACACACTAAGTAGCTAAGATGCTTCCACTTTACTTACCTACTTACTTACTTCCATATGGCTTTTAAGGAGCCCAAAGGTTCATTGCCGCCATCACATAAGACGGCATCGGTCCCTATCCTGTGCAAGATTAATCCACTCTCTATCATCATATCCCATCTCCCTCAAATCCATTTTAATATTATCCTCCCATCTACGTCTCGGCCTCCCCAAAGGTCTTTTTCCCTCCAGTCTCCCAACTAATACTCTATATGCATTTCTGGATTCGCCCATACGTGCTACATGCCCTGTCCATCTCAAACGTCTGGATTTAATGTTCCTAATTATGTCAGGTGAAGAACACAATGCATGCAGTTCTGCGTTATGTAACTTTCTCCATTCTCCTGTAACTGCATCCCTCTTAGCCCCAAATATTTTCCTAAGGACCTTATTCTCAAACACACTTAATCTCTGTTCTTTTCTCAAAGTAAGAGTCCAAGTTTCACAACCATACAGAACAACCGGTAATACAGTATAACTGTTTTATAAATTCTAACTTTCAAATTTTTTGACAGAAGACTAGATGACAAAAGCTTCTCAACCGAATAATAACAGGCACTTCCCATATTTATTCTGCGTTTAATTTCATCCCGAGTGTCATTTATATTTGTTATTGTTGCTTCAAGATATTTGAAATTTTCCACCTCTTCAAAGGATAAATCTCCAATTTTTATGTTTCCATTTCGTACAATATTATGGTCGCGAGACATAATCATATACTTAGTCTTTTCGGAATTACTTCCAGACCTATCGCTTTACTTGCTTCAAGTAAAATTTCCGTGTTTTCCTTAATCGTTTGTGGATTTTCTCCTAACATATTCAAGTCAACCGCATAGACAAGAAGCTGATGTAACCCGTTCAATTCCAAACCCTGTCTGTTATCCTAAACTAAGATGTTTTTCCCTACGCCGGGGAATTCACCTTCCCGCATAGCGGATGAGAACGCTGTTATTCCCACCACCCAGAAACAGAAATACTCTGGCAGATTTGCGTGCGAGTGGGCGGGCGAATGTTATTCACAGACTAATTCTCACCACATGGAAACAATATGAGGCAGTCTAGATGGAAAATTGCTGTTTTCCACAGGTTATTTGCATTGATAAGTAAATACTGCAAAAAGCTATTCCGCTCTCAGAATCGCTCTGTTGCAATTCATGATTCATATGGCTTCAATATAAGTAAATTTGTTGCTACTCTTGTCAGTAATTTAGATACATGAAACTTCTACAGTAAACGTCTGAGAAATTTTCGAGGCAAATATTCGAGCCTAGCGCCGACTTCAGGAAACTTTCTTCAGTGAAAACTCTGTGGCGCTACTGAGGTTTCCCATCAATTATTAAGAACCCAGTCTCTCTTTAATGCCTTTACTATATCCGCATACTCGATGGCTTTGGATTCGCAGAATATGGAAATTCTTCCCGAAATGTTCTTCTCACAGTTGTTGCAGATTCCATTTTCGAAAAATTATCGTACATAAATGCTCTCTGGTTTAATGTGTAACTGTTAGGGCTGGTTCACAATAAACCGGGAACAGGAACGACAACGAGATCGATAACGGGAACGGAAATAATGTTAAAATAAACGTATTCAAATGTGAGCATTCACAATTAACTATTGTGAATGCTCACATTTAAATACATTTATTTTAACATTTCCGTTCTCGTTCTCGTTGCCGTTTCCGTTCCCGGCTTATTGTGAACCAGCCTTTACGAATGCAACTGACTGTACTGTAGAGGTGGGGAAAAATAACGCAACGGTTATTTTTGAACAGTTCCTTGTTTGGAACAGTTACAAAACGTAACAGCACTTTGGAATACTAAGTTCCAAAATAACGCTAATACGAAATACTTGCTGTTAGAAAATACTCGTTTCACTTTGGAACTACATTATGACAACGCCTGTTCCACAGAACGGAACATGTTTGGCACAATTGAAAGCAGTCAACGTTTAGAAAACACTGGTTGGGCTCAAACATTTGAGGTATGAGTTAAATAAATATCATAAGTATAATGATAACACAACAAATTATTGGGTGAGCTCGGATTCCACGAGCCCATATAAGTTGGCGCCACTGTTTGAAAGCAAAATTTGAAACCCTTTCGTCGCACTGAAAACAATGTTGGAATCTAAAGTGAAAGATATCTAGTAAAGATATGAAGAGCCTCTTTAAAAAATGTACACATTATCTTGGAACTAATATTACTGAATATAGGATTCTATCAAACAATTATTGGCATATTGCCTGTATTAGAGTATAGTAGCTACATTGTGAATTTTATCAAGGGAGATGAAAATATATAGGCTATGTTTTATTTGCAAATATTTTAGAATTTTAGTTTCATTGCCAATTCTTGAAATTAAACTAAATTCTGTTGAAACAGGATTATTGTCGAAGTTTTTTATTTACATAAAGACAACAGTAAATTTTCATATTTCATTACAATGAGATTATTACTCTTCATGACGGTGTTAATATGAATTTTAGCACTGTCAAAATTATTATAGCTTTTTATTTACTAATTTTTGGAGAAATTGAACACTATTGTAAACTTGAGCTGAGCAGAAGAGAAAGAATAGGTTAGGTTTTATTTACAATTGGGATTCACTTTGATTTCGTGACAAATAAAATTTACAAATAATTTAAAATTGCATTACATTTCCTGCTTCGAACCAACCTGATCTACGAATTCAATGACATTAGAAAACATTTCTTTTCCACGAATTCACATCTCGACTCACTATGACATCATAGTGCAATACGTGACATACAGGAAAGTATGTGTGATTATTTAGCGTCCTAAATACCAATGTTATATTACATACTAGTCATACGTGCATGTTCCAAAGTACCACAGTTACATTACATACTAGTAGTATGTATCTGTTCCAAAATACTACTGTTCCATCAGATACCAGTCAACCGTGCGGTTCCAAGATGCCACTGTGCACCTTGTAGTTACACACAAGTTACATATGGTACTGTTATTTCGAAACTGTTATTTGGAACCTAGTATTATAATGGAACTGGAACAGTTGAAACCATTACGAGAAATAACTTTTCCCATCTCTACTGTGCTGTAGCTAGCCAAGATGTAAAGTCAAGAACGAACATGCGAATGAACGTGCAGAACAGCCTTTTGCACATCAGACTGCCTCATACTCCTTCTCTGTGGTGAGCGGTATGAATAACAAGTGGTGTTCGCCCACCTGCTCAACAGCCCGTCTATTACTGCTTCCGTATGGCTGGAATCGCAGCGTTCTCGTCCGTTAGGCGAAAGAGTGAATTCTCCGCGGGTACGAGAAAAAACTTCCGTATATAGTCTATGTATGTATATTTCTGTGTGTGTGTATCACAAACCTTTTCGATTTCTGAACAGTATCGTATAGATATATAAATCTACGAATATGGAAATACTAATTATATTACTACGCAGTTCTGTCTCGTAGGTTTTCCCCACTTTTAGGATCAGATAAAATCGTCTTCTGTAACTTCTTTATTACACAATCACATTATCCACCCTTGATTGGGAACGAATGATAGCTATTTTAGAAGTGGATATATAATTACTAATTTTATGTTTATTTCTCCCACCAAGACCAATGGTCCGCATTTCGTGACTCGCGAGTCAACTCCTTAGCAAACAAGCAGAGCGGAGGGATAAGGCACGATCTTCCTCCCCTTAACCATCACTTGTTTATTCAATGTTAAGGGGCTTGGATATCCTCCCCTCCTACCTTCTCATTTGCTGTAAATTGCGGGCTGCATTTTATAGGACGTACTCTTTGTCGACCACTGATAAAGATGAACAGAATCTGTGATCCTCGTTTCATCTGGAGAGATAGAATTGAGCCATGTTGACCACATAAATAGGAGAACCAGTTGCTGTAATAAATTGGCATTGGACGAAATTCTGAAAAATGTTACAGTGGAAATGAGCAAAATATATTAAACTAATTATTATTATTGTCATAAATAACAATATCAAAATAAAACAAAACTTGGTGTATTTCCTTGTTTTGCATGATGTGTGACATTTCCTGAAACCATGACCTTGTGTCATGCTGATGCTGATCAGAAAGCAGTCCAGATGCATCTGGATATCATCTTACACTCTGCCGTATTCTTAGCCTTCCCAGTAATAAACAGGCAGCGCATTTTTGTTCCCAAACGTACAGCGGATCGAGTAGTTTCTTCTAGTATATCTCTTACGTCACGTCGATGCATAACGTGGTTCCATCGTCAATGTTATATATGTAAAACACCAAGTTACGACTACATTGTGATTTGATTCTAATACTGACTAAGTTGCATTTTCATTAATATTATTTCAATTTATCAATTTATCTTATACTGTATTTAATTTTGAGTGTCTTTTGTATATATTGTGTAAAATGTAAATATTGTTAATTTTATATTGATTTTTGTTATTATAATATTGTGTCACTGTAATATCTTGTGACGAAGGAAGAACATTTTTTAGCTTAAACATATTTTTACTGACAGCTTTGGTAAAAGATATGAATTTCATAATCTCAGAATATATACTTTTGTTTACCGTAACGGAGCAGATTTTGTTAAATGGATTAATTGTATATAGGCCTATTGTATTTATAGAATATATACAGTTAATGTGTATCATGTTCTCTATTATGTTCTATTATATATATATATATATATATATATATATATATATATATATATATATTTATATATATATATATATATATACTAGTTCAGTATTATCAGCAAGTAAAGCGATAGGTTTGGAACTAAATCCCGAAAAGACAAAGTATATGATTATGTCTCGTGACCAGAATATTGTACGAAATGGGAACATAAAAATTGAACATTTATCCTTCGAAGAGGTGGAAAAATTAAAATATCTTGGAGCAAGAGTAACAAATATAAATTACACTCAGGAGGAAATTAAACGCAGAATAAATATGGGAAATGCCTGTTATTAATCGGCTGAGAAGAGTTTGTCATCTAGTCTGCTGTGAAAAAATTTGAAAGTTAGAATTTACAAAACACTTATATTATCGGTTGTTCTGTATGGTTGTGAGACTTGGACTCTCACTTTGAGAGAGGAACAGAGATTATGGGCGTTTGACAATAAAGATCTTAGGAAAATATTTGAGGCTAAGAAGGATGACGTAATAGGAGAATGGAAAAAAAAATACACAACGCAGAATTGCACGTATTGTATTTTCCACCCGACAAAATTAGGAACATTAAATCCAGACGTTTGAGATGGGCAGGGCATGTAGCACGTATGGGCGAATCCAGATATGCATATAGAGTCTTAGTTGGGAGATCAGAGAGAAAAGCCTTTGGGGAGGCAGAGACGCAGGTGGAAGGATAATATTAAAATGGATTTGAGGGAGATGGAATATGATGATAGAGACTGGATTAATCTTGCACAGGATAGGGACCGATGGCGGGTTTATGTGAGGGCAGCAATAAACCTGCGGGTTTCTTAAAAATCATTTGTAAGTAATTTCAGTATTATCATCGATCTACTTATACAGTATCTCCTGTCATATGTAGCACTGATTTTATAGAGCGCTAATTTCGCAATGTTAGTGCGTTTATGTGATTAGAAAGTAGCTGGAGAGAACATTTAAATTTAGTAGCAATCCCGCTTACAGTTGTCATGCTCCATTACTATTATTATTATTATTATTATTATTATTATTATTATTATTATTATTATTATTAAAATGTAACAAATATAAATGTCACCGGGAGGAAATTAAATAGAGAATAAATATGGGAAATGCCTGTTATTATTTGGTTGAGAAGCATTTGTCATCCAGTCTGCTGTCAAAATATCTGAAAGTTGGAATTTATAAAACAGTTATATTCCCGGTTGTTATGTATGATTGTGAGACTTGGACTCTCACTTTGAGAGAGGAACAGAGATTAAGGGTGTTTGAGAATAAGGTTCTTAGTAAAATATTTGAAGCTAAGAAGGATGAAGTTACAGGAGAATGGAGAAAGTTACACAACGCAGAACTGCATGCATTGTGTTCTTCACCTGACATAATTAGGAACATTAAATCCAGACGTTTGAGATAGACAGGGCATGTAGCACGTATGGGCGAATCCATATATCTATATAGAGTGATAGTTGGGAGACCAGAGGGGAAAAGACCTTTGGGGAGGCCGAGGCGCAGGTGGGAGGATAATATGAAAATGGATTTGAGGGAGGTGGAATATGATGATAGAGACTGGATTAATCTTGCACAGGATAGGGACCGATGGCAAGCTTATGTGAGGGCGGCAATGAACCTGCGGGTTCCTTAAATATCATTTGTAAGTACGTTTAATATTATCATCGATCTACTTATACAGTATATCCTGTGATATGTAGCACTCATTTTGTAGAGCGCTAGTTTAGCAATGTTAGTGCGTTTAGGTGGTTAAAAAGTAGCTGGACAGAATACTTAAATTTTGTAGCAATCCTACTTACAGTTGTCATGCTCCACTACCACCACCATCACCACCACCACCACCACCACCACCACCACCACCACCACCACTACTACTACTATTATTATTCTCATTATTATTATCATCATCAACATTACTATTACTACTACTATTACTATTATTATTCTAATTCTTATTATGGTTATTATTATTATTATTATTATTATTATTATTATTATTATTAGGGTTATTATTATTATCTTCATCATCATTACTATTATTATTGCTATTACTACTACTACTGCTACTATTAATATTATTATTATTATTATTAGTACTATTATTATTATTATTATTATTATTATTTTACTATTATTATGGTTATCATTATTATTATCATCATAATCATTACTCTTATTATTACTCTTATTATTATTATTATTCTTATCACTACTACTACTACTACTACTACTACTACTACTACTACTACTACTACTACTACTACTACTACTACTACTACTACTACTACTACTATTATTATTATTAAAATAAGATAGAATATAATTTGTTTGTTTGGAGAGATTGACAGCGAGTGGAGAGACAGAAACGTAGTTAATTATTTCTAGGTAATAAGTTTTGTGAGAAATGCCACTGTGGAGCAACGGTGCCACAAAAGCTGAAATTAAATTCGAAAGCTTAATTATTTCGGTGTACATTTCCACAGGTATCATTTCGAACACAGGACAATACAATAGCTGTAGTTACGGTATATAGCGCTCAATCAAATATCTCTGAAAATTTAAGCTGCTATTCAGAGTTCATACTCAGATGGCTGGCAACAATGAGGATTGGAGATAGAAATCATGACGAGGCATATAGCTTCCCATTCAAGGGCCTTCATTATCAGGACACAGATATATTTCGAGCTATTAAGTATCGCTGGAAGCCATTTGCGCAGAACAATGCATTATTCTGTGAATATGTTACCAACTAATTAGGTCTAATTAACTACTGCAACCCTGCCGTTCCGCGATCTTACTCAGGCGAAACAGTTTTATACAGACATGACTAAAATTTCTTTAATCCTTCTCCTAAGCGTATAGGTTATATTAAAATGATATTGTTTAGAACAAACCTAGCTTACGTCGATGTTAATATATAATTAGTTTACATCACAGCCGTCCAAACTATGGCCCGCGGGCCACATACGGTCCGCCGTGATCGTTTCAGTGGCCCGCCATGATCTGAATATTATTTCGTTAATTTTAAACAACTTTATAAAGTTCAATTTCAGCAGGATAATATGTTTCGAGCATGACTCGAAAGCTTGAAGGCTGTAGCCGTTACTTACTGGACAATGAAGACTTCCGCATTCTTTTCATTGAGTAGGCTATATACCAGAAACTTACCGAATGGGAATTTGGGGGATTATCAGACGTTGCAAGACAACCCCATCCCAAGGCCAGTCACTACAGGGTAGGTCATTCATCCCTTATATTCCGTTACCCACCAACTCTACAACTTTCATTGTCATTCTTCGTCAGTGCTCCACTGCTCGTGCGGTAGTGTGGTGTCAGGTTAGTTAAGTGCACAATGTTTTCGAAACGACGCATAGTCGACAGTGAATGTAGAAAGTATGATGAATCTTGGCTCGGTATTTATTTTGTGATAGACAATTGAAACAAAGGGATTGGTGTTATTTGCTACGATGTCATAGTTGTAATTAAGGAATATAATATTAAAAGACATTATCAGAAAAAAAAATAAAAACACTTTCATGATTCTCATAAATTCAAGGGAAACGAACATGAGAAACCAAGCTCGGTGTTACATCTCAACGTATGTACAGTAATGGCAAAAAAAAAAAAAAACCGGACCGAACCTTGGGGCTGATTTCAGAGCCTTTTTCACTCCTAAACACGATAGACTGGTAACTAAGAGTTTCGTGGTTCGACTCCTGTCTAGGAAGGAAACTTTCTTTTTGTTCCTTATTCAAATTTATTCGCTAATAAAATATCTGTACTGACACTCAGTTTTATGCGCGTTATAATAATAATAATAATAATAATAATAATAATAATAATAATAATAATAATAATAATAATAATAATAATAATAATAATAATATTATTATTATTATTATTATTATTATTATTATTATTATTATTACAGTTGGAATACGTCATTAGGAAAGTGCAGGAAAACAGAGAGAGTTTGGAATTGAACGGGTTACATCAGCTGCTTGTTTATGTGGATGACATGAATATGTTAGGAGAAAATTTACAAACGATTAGGGAAAACACGGAAATTGTACTTGACGCTAGTAATGAGATGAGTTTGGAAGTAAATTCCGAAAAAAACAAAGACTATGGTTATGTCTCGTGACCAGAACGTAATGCGAAACGGAAATATAAAAATGGGAAATTTATCCTTCGAAAAGGTGGAAAAATATAAACAATAACAAATATAAATGACTAAGTTGAACGGAGAATAAATATCGGCAAAGTCTACTATTATTCGGTTGAGAAGCTTTTGTCATCCAATCTGCTTTTAAAAAAACTGAAAGTTAGAATTTATACAGCTGTTATATTGCCGGTTCTGTATGGTTGTAAAACTTGGACTTTGACTTTGAGAAGGAAGAGAAGTTAAGGTTGTTCGAGAATAATGTGCTTAGGAAACTATTTGGGGCTAAGAAGATGAAGTTACAAGAGAATGGAGAAAGTTACAGAACTCAGAACTGCACGCATTGTATTCTTCACCTAACATTAAATCCAGACGCCTGACATGGCCAGGGCGTATAGGACGAATGGTGAATGCTGAAATACATATAGTTGGAGGCCTGAAGGAAAAAGACCTTTGGGGAGGCCGAGACTTATATGGGAGGATAATATAAAAATGGATTTGAAGGAGGTGGAATATGATGGTAGGGACTGGATTAATCTTGCTCAGGATGGGGACCGAAGGTGGGCTTATGTGAGGGCGGCAATGAACCTCCGGGTTCTTTGAAAGCAATTTGTACGTAGGTAAGTGTTGTTGTTTTTGTTATTATTATTATTATTATTATTATTATTATTATTATTATTATTATTAAATCGCAAATTTATATCAATCCTATTTATTCACAGGCTTAAGAGTTGTTACATGAACCTTGTACAAAAGTAAATACAAAGCATGAAATTTTACAATAAGAGAAGAGATACATTTGGAATCGAGACGGAAAATTTGGATGTATTTCATTGTGTGTTTATATGTAATGCAGAAAATCTACGAAAAATATGTAACAAGTCACATTCACAATTCGACTCTAGCCGAGATGTAAATTACAAGAGAGTCCGATCGACTGTATCGCTCAAATATTTTGAAACTTTTAGAGATATATAGATGAAACAACATGCTAAAAATTAGGTGTAGTCATCCAGTAGCTTTCGTGTTATTGGTCTTTAAAAATGCCTGTTTCCTGAGATAAACAGCTATTAGCTTTTTTCACAGAACTGAAATAGATTAATATCAGTGAAAATTCAACCATTTGACGCAATATTTCGGCGGTTCGCGCAATACCGGGCAGAACTCTAAGCACAACCCGCTGCCGTCATCCAGACTGTAGTGAGCTTGAAACATTTGGAGACGTGCTTGGACGATGCCCTAAAAGCGAGCTGCTGATCAATGCTAGACATCATCGTGTATAACATGCTTTGGCGTCATCGTTAAAAACTTTAAATTGGGAGGTTCATGAGGAAGTACATTGTGTATCATCACATGGTTCTTTCAGACGGGCAGACATTATTGCTATTAATGGACGCTTAAAACGGGCTCTTGTTCTTGACCCTACTATCCGTTTCGAAAGGAACCTAAATCAGGCCACCGAAGTTGATATTGAGAAGAAGTCTATATAAGAACTTTGTCTGCCTTATCTTTCTCAAAAGTACAACGTCCCTCTTAAATAATGGTCTGTCATTGGTTTGCTGTTTGGCAGTAGAGGTTCTATTACAAAATTCACATGGAATTATCTTAAGGAACTTCACATTCCTTTTGATAATGTAATGTCTATTCTTATAAATATTATCAAGGATTCTTTTCAAATATTACATCATCGTCTATATTTCAATTAATCCACTTATATTATTTGCTTTCAACAATTAACTTTATTTTTCTTTAATATTTCAAATAACATTATACTGTAAATGTTTATTGTATTCAGAACCCTTGTGGTCACTCAAATTCTTTGAGCTGATGTCTTTAATGAATAAATACAAATATGCTGAAATATAGAAGAAAAGTAAGTGGAAATAAAATATGAATAAAAAATTAGGAACTTAATAAAAAGAATAAAAGAAAATGCAATATAACACACACGAAGAACTGTGTACAAAATAAGAGAAAAAAATAATTACCTGCAACTTTCACCGTGCGGTTTGGTTTTGCACAGGCGGCACTTGTTTTTCACTTATGAATCATTCTTCACACTAAATGCAGACGAAACGTTTTGATTCTTCAGATCAGTGAGAAAGAGCCGGGAGTTTTTTTCATGCCTAGGCCTACTTGTTTGCAGCAATCAAAATCCAAAATCATCTTTCCAGCTGCCTGTATGATTTGTTTACTGCAATGTGCATGGGTGGGCAACTCGTGCTCTCAAACTGTAAACACAACCTGTCAGATGAAACGAACTCTGTTCTAGCAGTAGTGTCTACTTGTGGTTCTTGCAAGACTTAAGTTCGCTTGATTCTGCAGTAAGCGGCGGCTCGTTATGAATGAAACACGGTAAAATCCGATCAGATCGTTTCTCTTTTATTCACTTTTGAGAAATAAGTACATTTTCGTTAAGAAGAAAAGTATAGCTGTGTATCTTACATTATGTTCTACTACACTTTTTTACTCATAACATTTTAATATCAGACGACATTTTAGAAATAAACATGGCAAAAGCTTTGGTAAAGTAATACTGTATGGATCTGCAAGAGAGGGAGTTTTAGAAGAGCCAAGCTTAAAGGGAAAGAATGAGATATCAACAAGGTGAGACCGATATCACAAGTCGTCAGCACGTGATGTGTGAGAGTTACGGAATTGCGCGACTTATGATCGACCAGTTAAGAGTATTTGTATATATATTTTAAATGAGGCAGTATCAATTGGAAAATAAACAACTTTTGCACTTTCCTCCATTAGAAACTGTCGTGAAGAGTGATGACGAAAATCTTATCAAATACAGAGCTCTTCTTCAAGACGTTACATCAGAATTCACTGGTAAGTTTGGAGAGGCAGTGACAGTGGACAAGGAATTGAGTGTTTCTGCAGTGCTTTTGGTTTGGAACTTGTATTGATAAATCTACAGAACAGCACGCCACTTAGGGTTTCGGTGAAATCAGGAATCTAAATGCTGGCTATGCTGCCTAAATCAGAACTTACAAATCTACGCTTATTTGTCTCCTGTTTAGTAACCATATTTGCTTCCACATAATACTTTCAAATTTAAACCAAATTTTAATGCAAGAAAGACATGCCAAAACTTTGTATAGAAAGATCTCACAAGTAAGTTTATTTCATTTCCCGTGACATATAAAACAATTACTTATTTGAATTTGTGTTATTTAGGAATATAGGATATTACCTTCTGTAAATAGAAGCATAGGTCTACTCTTTAATATATAAACTCTTGTACACGTTGTATGTTTCAAATAAGACAAATTTTAATATTAACAAATAATGTAATAATAATGAATAAGTGGTGCAATTACCGGTTTATTTGTTGTAGCTTGAAAAGATTGTGTTCAATTTATGTTTTCAGTACTACATAATATCATATTCTATTGTTGTCAAGCTTTCTTAATTAGAATTTTATAATGTGTGTATAGCTACAGCTTGTATAAAACTACTGTAATTATTGCACCTTGCGTCATTCTGATATACAAATCATGGATCAGACGTCACGACCACCTGTATGAGCAGTCACAGCGAACTGTTTCTGCAGCGTAAATAGAAACGACTTGTAGCTGCTGCGGCTAGCTCCGTCTGTCTTTCTTTGCGGCTAGGTTTTTAGCACTTTGTGAGCTTGAGTCCGTGTCAATGTAGTATATTGAAGCTGTTTTAAATTCTCCGTAGCAAAGAATCCGAAGGTGAGAAAATAAGTTTTCTATAAATTAATTTATCATCGGATTCGTTGTTTATATTGTTACTGCCAGGTCGGTATATTTTAAAATTAATTTATTATTTCAGATACAGTATAATTCGAAACCCGAAATAATTATTACGTAATTTGAAAAAATGCTGTTCAATATATAAACTTAAAAATGTAATTATATATTAATATATACAAATAAAACTAATTGTTATCTAACACCGTAACAAATTGAGCATTTTTATCTAAAGTCAAACAAGAAACTAATTTTTAGATGAAGTATGAAGCTCAAATCTTATTCTGTGAAAAGAAAAACTGTCGGCTATTTACAATTTTAACGTATGTTCACAGCAACTGCGTTTTTGGTGAGTTGTTTGCTGCAGTGTGTATTGAAGATGTTTGAAACAGCAACAAACATGTTTCGAGAAGCCGAAAATAATTTCCCGCAGTGTCGGCCTACCCTAAGTGTGTAGTGTAGAAACCCCAGCGTAGTGGAGTTGTGGTGTTCCTGCGTTCTTGGAGGGGAATTCGTGGCTGTGAGGAAGTATCTGTGTGAGCTCCAAGGCTGTTGCCCACTTGTCTCACTCTTGTTTTCACCGTTCCGTTTGCAGAAATTAATATAATTTTGAAGAGAAAAAGCCATAAATGGCTACACGAGGTGTACAGGAATGTAGGAATCAGGAGCAGGGCGAGTCGCCGAAGATTTTAAAAGCCTGGGCAGAACGAGTGGAGAAAAGGGACTTCACAATACTCGTTAGACAAGGCATACGAATCTTTGGACTGACTGGTTGAGTGACGATTAAGTAAACTCGCCCATAAATATCCAAGTCGAAACACGAAAACCAAGTTTCCGATATGTGAGGGCTTTAATTTGGAAAATGCTGAAATTTATGACGGGGAGTATGCAATAAACCTCAAAGTTCTCTAAAAAGCCTTTTGTAAGTAAGTAGAGTCCATTTGTTCTAGGTCTCACCTCCACTTTTGTCATAGCTACTCATGAAAGCCACTGAGCTGTATATTAGATTTGGTCATCTTTAATAGCTGGGAAAGGATATCATTTGGGCTCAGTGTTCTTATAGTAAATCTACTAATAACACAAAGAAACCCATTCTAAAAATTTGCATCGCTCTTAAAATGTCAAAATTTCTCATCTGCTCGTCAACAATCGAATCTAATGGAAACCATGGCAACAACTTGACTGTAAAATATTTCTCCCAGCAAAATTATAAAAAATGATAAAAATGAAAGACGAAAACTACTTTCACACTGAATCCAGAAACCTGATTTACATTAGTGGTGGGGTGTGATTTGAAGACTTGTGATTTTGTCACTTTGATAGATTTGTCACTGGTTTAGGTTCTGACTGTAGTTGCAAAATCATAGCTCCGAGATATTATCTTTCCCCAATAGTGATCCACAGCGAAGGAGACTGTTAAACGTATATGTGACAGGTTCAGAGTCCAGACAATTGCAAGTGAGAAGATATTTGAAGGTTACATAACTGGAATCTAATTACTTTTCGTCCCACTGAAAAGTTTAACGTCAGCAACTCTTTGATACTGAAGCTATGCAGTGGCTATGTTCTTTCATGAATGATTCAATCATTCGTAAACATTCTTGGGCTAATTACACACCCACACACATAGCGATAACACTGCTCAGAGGTCAGAACTTTCGTTTTCAGTATACTCACCGTGCTAATAATCACTTTTGTTCATATAAGGCATGGCATCGGTATTCAACTCAATTCGCAGAAGAGTGATAAGCATAAATATGTCGGCTCGTGATTAGGAACACTGATATTCCTCGTGGTTTGTTCAGGGATAAGTAGATAGCAGTAAATGTCTGACAGTGAACTGGTCCGTATTAATATCCTGGTTGGGACAAGCTATATGGTTCAGGTTTTTTCCTGGGTTTTCCTTCATTCCTTAAAGAGCAAATACGCTGTAACTTTCGCCGCTGGGCCCCGGGCTAATTTCGTCGTCATTGCCACCTTCATCTCACTCAGAAGCTTAGTAACCATCGCAGTTTATAAAACTTCGTAAAATAACCAATTAAGAGAGGTGATGGGTGAAATTTCTATTTTATACATTTTCATGTTACGTCATTTATTTTTTGTACACAGAATTACGGTGTGAGAGATAATACTGTAGAGAAGTTTTATTTCTGTGGGTCAATTAGTTCCCGGAAACAATATATATATACATTTTTTTTTTTTTTTTCACGTTTCAAAATGGAATGTGTCGCTCAATTTTCAGTAAAATGTCTGAAATGTTTTGCAAGGCCAGTGAAATATTTATAAGAACATCACAAATTAGTTTTCATATATATATTTACTACAAAAGAGGGAAACATTTTTATAACCACTGCATACAAAAAAAATAAATAAATAAATAAAAATCTTCCATTGCCACTATAAATATTTTATTTTTTATTTCAAAGAGTAGGCTTTTCATTTAATCATAAAATCCATGCGCTATTTTGTTAACCACAATGTGTAGAACATGCAGTAAAAATTTCATATTCCTAGCATCAAAATTGAAAGAGTATTTACACTTCGAATCTGACGAAATTTGCTGAAAAAAAAAATGTGAGAAAACAGCTTGTAAAATTTGCATAGAATTAAATTTCGAGGGTGCTGCCAATTATATATTGCGTAATTGTTATGCTTTCGAGCGCCGCAGAACCTTGAAACTTGCTCAGGATATAAATAAGAGACTGCTGATTCATTTTTCACAAGACGACGAAAAAATGTGATTTTCGAATGAAAAAGACCAAAATTTCTCAGTCTCTCCCCTTAAAAAAGGCAGTAAAATTGAGTTTTTGATGGCTTGGAAATCTATAGACAGGAAACGGAACCCCGCAATCTTCAAGAATCATCCTCTGACAAAATCACAATTATCTATCACAGTAAATTTTCCGGAGCTATGACGTCAAAGCACTGTCACATCTCACCTCTATTATACATAAAACACTTTAAATGTGAGTTGGCGAGAAATATATTCAACCTACTAAAGAACAGAATATACTGAAACATAACCACAAAAGCTGAGTGTCAATAGGAGGCAAAATTTCATTACAATCGGTATCTCGACATAAGATAAAATGATTCTTCGAACTCCACATGTTAATTATCATCGAGTTCAAAATAAATATAGAAATAATTGTGTCAATTTCGGGGCAATTTACAATAAAGTAGTAAACTATATCAATTGAAGGTAAACTTTAGACGATGCTCGTCTTATAATTATATTGCTAACCACAAAAATTAAAAGTTGTCTATTCACGGATAAAGTTATTTCTTAAATGTGATATGTAGTATATACTCTCACATAGTTTATATCAACAGTAATCCCACTAGAGGTTTTGATTTATCTAGAGAAAATAAAAACTCGACTTGGATTTAATTGACTATTACCCGACTAGAAGAAAGTATATAAAGATTGAAAGTAACGAAGTACTCTAATACAATAAAATATGAATTGACTTACGAAACTACTGTACTGTCTTCAAATATATTATTGTATTATCTCAACATTACAAATATTCCGCTAGATAGCAGTAGTGTGTCATGATTAGCTGTTTTCTTGTTATCAGTTGTGCCAACAATAGAATCTTCATTGAACTCTGCGAACGGTTACTAATCAAGAAGGATTTGTTAATTCAGTTTCATTTTTATTATAACAGTTGCATTCCACTTCAATT
This sequence comes from Periplaneta americana, assembly GCF_040183065.1. Taxonomy (NCBI): domain Eukaryota; kingdom Metazoa; phylum Arthropoda; class Insecta; order Blattodea; family Blattidae; genus Periplaneta; species Periplaneta americana. The sequence continues at coordinate 135,486,148 of NC_091121.1, read as the reverse complement.
ATCCGGATCCCAGTAATCAACGTCACTTGACAAATGATTTTCAATAAATCTTAGTATTAAACAATCTCTGATACGTGACTATCCATAATACCATACAGCAGAAGCTATAACACAACCTAAATAATACAAACAAGTGTTAGAATAGTTTTAATTAGAGATGATGAAATAAAGAAGAAAAGTTTGAATTAAAGATGGTGAAATAAAAAATAAATATGAATAATTTTAAAAGGAACAATTATTGAAAGAACAGTTTTAAAATTTGAATATTTTAGTGGTTGGTGGTTCAGTTGATGTTATACTGGACATGTGCGTAAAAGAAGTTGAACTGGTTGCATGATATATTCCTCAACTTATTCAGGATTTTCGAATGGTGCCATTCATTTATTTGTAAATAGGGTTTCAGGGAAGATGCATTGCAATGACCATTAATCTTCATTAATTCTTGTCCTTGAATGCCAATGCGAGTCATATTTGAAACTGCTGTGCATCGACTGGAGTGGTTTGTAATTTTCTGTTTTCTGACGTCCAGACCAGTGTACTTTGAAATGTTGGCAAACAAAGAAACAAATGCTAGGGTAGTGATAAAAACAAATGCTAGGGAAGCGATAAAATTACGCGATAAGCAGCCATGATTGGTTGCAAGACGTCCTTTCGTTTTATTGATCAAAAGTAGTATGACGTAGTAAAAGTGAAATAGTCAAATTGTAATCCACAACATATGAAAATTCCTCAATCACAGCACTGATTGAGCATAGTGCACCTCACCCCTTCATACAGTTAATAAAGTTATCACCAACAGCATATGAACTGATGGGGTGTGCACAACCTATCTGAAAGCAAACCCGCAAACCCTTCTCTCGCCATCCCTGGATTTCCAACTACTCCTACACATTATTCAACATTAATAATTTCCTTCAGGTGAAAGCTGCACTGTACTAAACATGTCTATCAATTTCCAGGCAGGTATTCTAAATGCGTGACAATATTAACACCACATTATAGGTAGGGATGACCATTCATCTCTCCTGTTTGCACCACATTAATAAACAAAGGGTTAATTCGGAGTGTCACTTAAATCACCGAGTTAATATTAGGCTCTGAAGGCAGGAATACCCAGTGGCGCTCGTCGTCCCATTGTGTCTCGACTTAACTACGAACAGAGCAGGCGCCTTGCTTGATGTTCGATTATAATTACTACTCTGAACAATTAAGAAACATGTTCGGAACGGATTTTTAATGTTATTTATTGCAGCGTAATTATTTGAATTATGACACGTTCTATTTCTTGTGATTTTCCTTCGTGTAACAATGAATGATGTTGTGATATTGCTGCTACTAATGTTCTTACTGCTACTGCCACTACTTCTGCGTAAAGAAGACACTGCTAAAATAGAGAGCAGAACTCATCTAATTTGAATAAATTCGACAAATGTAACATAACAATAACACTGAACAATAAGGTTTTACTTTTTATCTTGCTCTGAAATAAAAATAGGTGAATATTATTAATATGTATGCTCCAAATCTGGATTTAAAATCCAAATTGCCCCATCGCGTATCATTTTTCTGGGAAAATGAATTGAATTGTTTATAAAAAAACTTTTTTGTTTCTACTTTTTCACTGTACTGGTAAAATTACAACACACTAGGGATTCAAAATAACTCACAATACTTGAAAAATATGTACTGGATACAAAAATGATGTTACATAGTTTAAAACACAACAACAATAACAAATATGTCATGTGTAGTGAGAAAAATCTCGTAATTTGAAGCTACCATTTAGAAGAATATTCTGGATGACTTCTGTCTATAACTAGACCCGGGACTGTCTTTTAGAAAAGTAAAATGACAAATTCCAGGAGAATATTTCGCTCAGTATAATTGAAGCCAGGACCCCGTGGTTGAGAACACTGACCTATGTAACATGATTTTTTTAAATTAATTAATTTTCTTAGCCTACAATTTCTATCCAGTTTTAAGCATCTTGCTGATCTTTTCAAAGATTCCAATTCTATTTACTATTATTTTGATTTCAATTTTGCATTCATATTCCATGTTTCTGACTAATACAATATTAATAATTATGAAGAACGTACGATACGATGTGACGTTTAATTTTCATACAATTAAATAATAAAAAGTGAGGCAAAAAGAAGATAAGATGCAATGTACCACGTATGGGTGAAAATAACGTCGTATAATTGCCCTGATATTGCGCATGTGTATTGACAGACTTGTGACATTGCTTGTAATATACACTTTTGTGCGATATAATCAGAATTTTATTAGCATTGTTTTTGTTGTGTACTAATATTTTATAATTATGTTGTGTTCACTTTAATCCTCAAAATAATTAATATGAACTGAAATAATACATCAGAGGTCGGTAAAAATGTCATCGTGATCACTAGCAATAGTGACGTCGCAGGAGCAGTGCAGTGCAATAAACTGTCTTTGGTTCATCCCCTCTCTTCCGTCCAACTCCCCCACAACTCCAGTACACAGGTATCTATCAGTGGCGGGTTACTTGATAAGATTTAGATTGTTTATTTCCCAAAATCTTCAACGTCTGTTCGGAAATGTGTGTTTAAGAAAGAATGGGAGAAACAATATTTGTTGTGCACATGGTGGCAATGTAGATGCCTCTTGTGTTCTAAAATTCTAATAGGCACTTATAAATCAAACATCTAGCGAAATTACGACACGTCGTAAGATTATCACGAAATCATAGGTAAGCATGAACATAACAAATGTAATTGTAAACGGAAATGTATACAGTAGAAAATAAGTATAAACATAATTCTCTTTTCATAGGGCTGGACGCGGCGAAGCAATTGAAACATAAAAAACTAAATTAAAATAACAGTTCCGGTACTAAAATATGATTAAACAACCTATGAGTCAAAGGGAACTCCATGCAAGTTATGTTATAGCTTTGGAAATCGCAAAATCATTGAACCGCTATAATGAAGGAGAGTTCATTAAAACATGTCTGATTAACAGTATGAAATTATTCACACGGAAAATACAAAGGAGGATAAGGGACATTGAAACACTAGCTGAACGAGAAATATAATCAAAGATGCATCAAACTGTGGTCTAATCTCTCGCTTTACGTGGAAACATAGATATTGATACAGTAGAATTGGTGATGTTCACTCGCGGAGTTACGAAAGATCTCTCGGTATAAGAATATTTGCTCGATGTCATTGCACTTAAAGGAAATACAACGGGAGAGGAGTTATTGCAAGCATGAAGAAAATATATAGAAGAAACGAATCTGAACATAAAGCAACTTCTATCTGTAATAGCATAAGGGACTCAAAATACGACTTTAAAAAAGTCTACTAGGTGGAGTAACTTTTTATTAAGAGGGGTAGGAATAAGTGAGAACATAAAACGTTCGCATTGTATAACACACCAGACTAGTTTAGATTTATTTAAAATGCTCTCCTCAGAAAATATGTGTAGTACTATCATAGGTCGCCTGCCGCTACCCTACATAGCTGCTATGTTTGGTTCTATATTCAATTGTATTTCGGAACACTTATTTTCTCAACGAAAACTTGTAACATCTAAACAAAGATCGTGAGTGGCAGACGAAAATTTACGAGTTATATTAAGAGTGGCAATGTGTGACGTATTTTCCTAGGTTGTTGTAGCACAGTAAAAATAAAGGTGAAATAAAATATAATCTGTCCATCTTTAAATCATTATTGTGTAGTCTACGTTAGATGATTGTGTTGAGAGTCCGCCACTGGGATCCGAACGTACTGCTCTATACTCCTGGACTGATATTACATCTTAGGTATTGCGGCTTACGTTCAGTGATGTCATCGTAAGTAAAAATTTGCCGACAGCTGCAATGCACTGTTGCTACAGTGGTTTTCATGTCATGCTCATTTTCTAAACCTATAGATCTAGATTTATTTATTCTTCATGGAGGAACACGGAAAATGGAGGTAACAAATACATTTTTATGAAAGTCAATGTTTACTAATCTGTGAGAGTGGTAAAAAACTGTTATTAAAAGATGCCAGAGAGTGTATTGACATTGTTAAATAAATATTTGAGAGCTGAATCTACAGCAGAAGAAAACATTGATCCTGAAATAACAAAGAAATGGGCTATGTGCTGAATTTTGTGGGTTAACAAATATTTATAGAAACTGGAATCCATATTTGTAAATGCTGGACTGCTGTTGTTGTTTATCCAAATGTCGAAAACAGGTTTGAACCTCATAAGTGACATTAAAAAGTATGACTCATGAGACAACTAAGGTAGGAGATAGTGGGGTCAGGCGGCCAGTTCCTTGCCCCTTCCACTGCATACAACGCTGACTAGTAACATATTACACTAATCAGAATTCAGATGTATACAAATAATTATTGTTCTGACTCATAATTATCGTCAAGTGAGATGTAATGCCTGGAATTTGTAGAGTATAGGTGACGAAACAAGTCCTTATCGCAAGTAATGATCGGAAGGGGCCAGTCCAATGACCGCTCTGGGGGAAAACATTGCTTTAAAACGATCGTCTAAAACAGCGATGTCAAGGTGAAGAGCACGTAGACGGTTCTGCGTGCGATTAAGCGCTCACTGTTGCAATGAAACTGTTCTGCAGGCAGCAGCAGTGAATAACAAGGTGTGAGCAAAGTAAACTCTATTGGCTTATCACTGCAATATGAATTAAACCGTTTTTTAAATAATAGATAACATGTTACATTCAAATAAGACAACAAGAAATGAGAACATGTTTTGTAGAGTGTACTCCTCTAATAAATGGAATGAATTATGAATTAGTGCGCTACAATAAATAATATACATAGATTCTCCTTAACTTTCATAGTTTCAGATAATAGCTAGAATATAACTGAATCGGTCGGAGCTGCGCATCGAACGGTGGAAGAAGGAACAAAGACTTTTAAATATTCTTTTGTCTTCTATAACATAAAAATATAATATTTGTGTTATGAGTGGAATGTTTTTTGCTTCTCCTGAAAGGTTGTGAAAAGTGAGTTAGTTCCTTTTAGCTCCGACCGGTTCAATTAGTTTTTACATAGTTATCTAATAATCCAACTAATATAAGAACAATGTTTTCCTGTTTTAAACTTACCAATACAAAAGTGAAATAAATTACAGAATATTGTGCATATGGGAAAATTAAATAAAAGGCCCGCAACAAATAATAAACACAGTACAGGGACATAATTTTATTTTTACTAACATTTTTAATATTAACTTGCCTATACCTCTGGATCAACGCTATTTGCTACCCCCTTCCACGACTGGAGTTCGATGATACTGACGTAATATACAAACAAATCACTTTACTAGGTATAGGAGGGAAGAAAAGTAGTTCATCCATTTACGTAAACTAGGAAATATCGCGCTTTTGAGTTTGATAACTTTCATTAGGTTATTGTTTAATCAGAATACAGTACAGTATTAACAATGAATGTTTTTACTCACGAACTGAGCTATCCATTCGGACGTATTCATTATGCAGTGTATATTAGGCCTATACTGTCTACAGCACGTTAGCGTACAATATAGAGAATGAAGTTAAATTATAAAATAATCATAATATGGATATTGAAACACATTTTTTAAAATGGTGGCCGTTCTTTTCGATACATGCTTCAGTTCTAATGTGAATATTATCGCACTATAGACTATTGTACCTAATCCCAATTACCAGTTTTGTTCTTCGTACTAATAACTCATGTTGAAATAATTCTGTACCTACTCTGTAAAAGTGTACCTTACGTACTGTAAATTCAATCTTCACTTCCGCCCGATCCGAAAAGATAAAATTACTCAGACATGCTATCTACTGTCCGTCCAAGTGGTTATGTCGTAGGGTCGTAGAAAAGGAGGAAATCACGTGACAGTTAATTACTTAACGAGGCCCTTTTATTTCAGTTATTTTAAACAGTTGTATAATATTACGTAGACGTCCAGTTCCTAACAGAAATTAATGGTCTCAGAAAAGAGCTAAGACAGCCCAGCCACTAGCTGGCGAATAAAAGCTGGTGGGGGAAACCGGGATACGACGTAGACTTGTGTGAAAATGATTCAATATTGAAAACTCTTTCGTCACTGGAAAACGCGAACATATTTTTGGAACGTACTGTTTACTATGACCGTAACGCTACTATGACTGTATATGCGGCCTTGGTTCTGTGTGGAGGACGGTTGAACTTCATTAGTAGAAGGAGTGGGAGTGAAGTGCATTAAAAAACTCACGTACAATAAAAATTGAAGTAAAAACAAAATGATGTCCCTGTATATTTTCTTTATCTTACTTACTTACTTACTAGCTTTTAAGGAACCCGGAGATTCATTGCCGCCCTCACATAAGCCCGCCATTGGTCCCTATCCTGAGCAAGATTAATCCAGTCTCTATCATCATATCCCACTCCCTCAAATCCATTTTAATATTATCTTCCCATCTACGTCTCGGCCTCCCCAAAGGTCTTTTCCCCTCTGGCCTCCCAACTAACACTCTATATGCATTATTTTCTTTATCTTAGCGATTTTAAATAATGTCTCCTACCTAATTAATTGCTATGTAACTGTTACATAGGGTGAAGTTTGGTAATATTGTAATAGAGTAATATTGCGGTAGTTCTTTTTGAGAATTTATTACAATTTTACTGAGCGAGAGAAGGACCAAATTTGTGAAGAAACTTGCCCACGAACATTCCCTTAATACGTTGACGCAAAAAAAACGATCTTCCTCTCGCTCAGTAAAATTGTAATAAATTCTCAAATAAGACCATCACAATATTACTCAAATCATAATATTATCAACCTTTAGTTTATTTAATAATGCACTTATTATATGAACAGCACATTTCTAGAAACAAATTTAAATTCCTGATTTCTCGTCTAATATAGAAGTGTTTTTTTCTTGTTTTTGCCGACAATCAACCTTCTTATGTCCGGCGAAATTATGTTTCCTGCAGCATGACGTAGCATACGACGCTTATTATCATCTGATAATCTTGATATTAGTCTAGGTTTTGTGAGGTTCATAGGCTAAGTGAGGAAAATTGCTCACATACGTGCTTACTGCCAAATATAGAAATAATTTTCGCCGCAAATATTCGTAACCTCGATATATTACCCGGCAAAGCGAACTTCCAACTTGGCTCTGTTCACGCAATTCAAAGAACCTGTGGAGAACTTCCTCTGCTTAACCAAAGAACATCAGAATGGTAAGGAACATTGTCAAACTGAAAATCTATGGACGACATATCTTGACAATTTTTTTGACAGAATTCATAACGAGTCTACGCTATTAGCATCATACTCCTTTTGTACTTTATTCTGTAAACTTAAATGCAATGTAGTGAGGAAGAAGCTCTACAATACATTAAACATATGCCTATATTTATTACTATTTAATGTCAATAAAACAAAATTTCAATACAAATTTTTGTACATCAATTAATAATTTTTTAGGCGTTTCATATTGCTTCTCTTTGTAACTAAATGCTTTCCATATATCAAAGAACATTTTCGCCCCTTTCACTCATAAGAAGTCAGGAGTCCAGTCAGCCTAAAACTTACTGAACGACTTCTTTCTCAATGTGTAATGTACAACCCTTGAGTTCATCAGTGACTTGCATCTGCATGCCGTACATGCTCTGAAGAGCGCATATGGGCGATGAGATACGCTTGCGCTCTCCTTGACATCGCTGGTCTAAAATGCCACACTACCTATCACTTTCTGCTACTGGCACCTTACCCCTAAGCGACCGGGAGACGAAGTAACCCGCAACACACTTACGCAATAATAGGATCCGCCCATTCGTTTGTCGTCAGATCCACCCAAATGCGTCGACTTACTCTACAGACACCAGAAACGGAGTATAGGCTATCTAGCACACGAGAAATGGCCGTGACAAGATCAGCTACATTATGAGTAGCTATATTCTTAGTCTCGTTGACAATTAGTTATCTCTCCGATGCTGAAAACCCATCTTAAAAATTTTGCTCGTTGCATTCTTCTATACATGAAATTATATAATACGTATCAATGGTTGAAGTGTGGTTTCAGTGATGGCAAAGTTTCATCCCACATCGTAGGCCTATATACAAAGAAAAAAAAATGAAAGCGCTTAATTCATAATTCGATCATGTGTCCATGGCATCCGAATATAAAAACTCGCCGAGTATCTGGAAAAATCCATGGCCGAAGACGTAATTGTAGGGAAACAAAAGAATTCCGAAGCATAGCGTGGTAAGGTGCAAGCTTTTAAACATAGAATTCTATGTGCTACCAGAAGTAATAAAATAGATTGTGTTCTACATTTAACTCTTTGTTCATAACGATAAAAATAAAGCAATAGCTATAAACATCTGAATCATAGAAACATCTGAATATCACTTCATATCAAAGCCATCTATATTTCTTGTAGGTATAAATCACATGATTTATCTTCACCGTTCAGAACTAGGTCACTGTAGGTAGACATTTGATACACAAGGATATCTCATGTGTAGGCCTATATTCTACAGTAATATCACCAAGAGAAAATCAAAACTCGAGTGGGATTTAATTGACTTCTACACGATTAGGAGAAAGTATATAAAGATTAGAAGAAATAAAGTATTCTAATACAATAAAATATTAATTGACTTACTGAAATATTAAACTTTCTTGAAAATGTATTATTGCACTATCTCATCATAGCTAGATGGCAGTAGTGTGTTATGATAAGCTCTTCTTCTTGTTACTAGTCGTGCCAACTATACAATCTTTTTTATTTTATTGGGTTATTTTATGACGCGTATCAACATCTAGGTTATTTAGCGTCTGAATGATATGAAGGTGATAATGCCGGTGAAATGAGTCCCGGGTCCAGCACCGAAAGTTACCCAGCATTTGCTCGTATTGGGTTGAGGGAAAACCCCGGAAAAAACCTCAACCAGGTAACTTGTCCCGACCGGGATTCGAACCCGGGCCACCTGGTTTCGCGGCCAGACGCGCTGACGGTTACTCCACAGGTGTGGACTATACAATCTTCATTGAGGTCGTGGACGATTACTAGTCAAGAAGGCTTCGTTGTTTCAGTTTCATTTTTACTAAAACAGTTGCAAAACGAAATATTATGTTTCATGACGCATAGCCACAGGTACGGTAAGTCTATTTAAGACTAATAGCCTAATTAGAAGGTACGTGAATAAGTTTTGTCGTGCAGTAGGCCTACATGCCTAACTACATATGAAGGGCTCACAACCAGAGTGGACCAAGTCCATCTGGAATAGTTCTGAGATATTGAGTCTTAAAGTTCCTGGCTCACGCTTAGCAACCTTCACCTTCCATAGGAAATGCTGCCCTCTGTGGAGTAACCAATGAGTTATGGACTTTGTTTGTTATGGCAATGAATAAATCCAAGTTTTCTTCATCCGAGATTGTATTAATCCATAAACTGATCACTGGTGGACTTGGTCCACTCAGGTTGTGATCCCCTCATATATTCGTACCTTATACATTGCAGACAATTTCACAAAAATGGAGGACAATATTAAATAATCGTTGGCAGTACCTTCAATAATAATAATAATAATAATAATAATAATAATAATAATAATAATAATAATGTCTAAATATAAAAAACAAACAATACGAATCCAGTTTTGTCAAGTATATAAAATAAATAGACATTCAGTTGGGTATTGTGTTAATCCTAAGTAAATTTTCATTGAATAAAATGCAGACTCAACGCTTTTGTTCCTGTTAAATTTTTACTTTGAGAATCAATTTAACAATTCTGTTCTGGATTTCTATACGCTGTAGTTAGATAATTATGTGGAAACTGCTTTCTAATTGCAGGATTAAAATGCCAAACCGTGTAGAGTAATTCTATAATGACAGTGAAACGGTACAGATAAATGGATTTTATGTTTGAATGCTCCCTTTTTATAGATACCCCTACTTTTACATTTGACAGTAGAATTCGTTAAGTCTATTACCATTCGATGACTTTCCACTCCAGTAAAGAAACTAATCAATGTTCAGCATCGAGCATGCCTACGCCTCTATGCATGTTTTAATAATATTGCTATCACTTAACCTTTCCATGGCCAGCATTTTCACGATAAGTATGTCAAAGACGACGAAAGTTCAGGTTGAAAAGAATTTATTTTTCATTTTCATCATTCATTTCATTATTATTATAATTATAATTATTATTATTACTATTATTATTATTATTATTATTATTATTATTATTATTATTATTATTATTAATTAAAATGTGTCTTAGTGAAACTTACAGCAGAGTCCATATAGACCAGTTTCTATATGATGCTTTTCCAATTCACTGTGGGCTAAAGCAGAGAGATGCACTATCACCTTTACCTTTTAACTTTGCTCTAGAATATGCCATTAGGAAAGTTCAGGATAACACAGAGGGTTTGGAATTGAACGGGTTACATCAGCTTCTTGTATATACGGATGACGTGAATACGTTAGGAGAAAATCCACAAACGATTAGGGAAAACGCGGAAATTTTAGTTGAAGCAAGTAAAGCGATAGGGTTGGAAGTAAATCCCGAAAAGACTAAGTATATGATTATGTCTCGTGACCAAAATATTGTACGAAGTGGAACTACAAAAATTGGAGATTTATCCTTCGAAGAGGTGGAAAAATTAAAATACCTTGGAGCAACAGTAACAAATATAAATGACACTCGGGAGGAAATTAAACGCAGAATAAATATCGGAAATGCTTGTTATTATTCGGTTGAGAAGCTTTTGTCTTCTAGTCTGCTGTCAAATAATCTGAAAGTTAGAATTTATAAAACAGTTATATTACCGGTTGTTCTGTATGGTTGTGAAACTTGGACTTACACCTTGAGAGAGGAACAGAGATTAAGGGTGTTTGAGAATAAGGTGCTTAGGAAAATATTTGGGGCTAAGAGGCATGATGTTACATGAGAATGGAGAAAGTTACACAACACAGAGCTGCACGCATTTTATTCTTCACCTGACATAATTAGGAACATTAAATCCAGATGTTTGAGAAGGGCAGGGCATGTAGCACGTATGGACGAATCCTGAAATGCATATAGAATATTAGTTGGGAGGCCGGAGGAAAAAAGATCTTTGGGGAGGCCGAGACGTGGATAGGAAGATAATATTAAAATGGATTTAAGGGAAGTGGGATATGATGATAGAGGCTGGATTAATCTTGCTCAGGATAGGGACCAATGGCGGGCTTATGTGAGGGCGGCAATGAACCTCCGGGTTCCTTAAAATCCAGTAAGTATAAGTATTATTATTATTATTATTAATTTTATTATTGTTATTATTATTATTATTATTATTATTATTATTATTATTATTATTATTATTATTATTATTTTGTTAAGGTAGAGTGTTTCACTAGCTACACTTTTGTTTTAAACTAAAATAAGTAAATTTTATAGGAGTTTTACTTTCTCATTACCCAAACATAAAAATGAAATATTGTGAAATACACATTTTAACCTTCGTAGAAGATACTTAATGTTTTTTTTTTTTTTTTTTTTTTTTTTCACATGTGATTATCTAGTAAATTGTTGGACAGATTTTGCTTAATTTTGTACACTAGTAAATTTGTTCGGAAATAATACACGGGAAATATAATCAAATATTCCAGAAACATTGGCATTGCTTTAAAACACAAGATAGGGATACTCGTCAAGTGATATATTAGTACTCTCACTTTCAATTTCTTGTTGCCTATATAAATTAGTGAAATGTTATAGCTAGAATTTTCCCAAATATTTTATGTCAGAAAATTAATGTACACAGATTTGTAATTTACCAAAAATTTCTTTATAAAGCCTACATTTGTAGCTCAGGTAAATTAATTTTTAACTTTAAAAATAGAGCGAAAATACAATTTCTCCCGCCTAACATTCTCTACAGATATCTTACCGAGTGGCTCGAAGGCTAGCACCGCAGCCTGGGGTTTATTTGTTCTGTGAATGGTAGGCCTATTTGGAGCCGAACGGTCGCGCTCTTGAACGTATATAGCAGTCTGCACTGTGAACTTAACACGCATATTAGCAATTATGATATAATGAGATAAGAAGAAATGATTGCGAAATAAGTCCGAGGTCCAACGCCGAAAGTTACCCAACGAATGTTTCAATTGTTTGAGGGAAACATTCGGAAAAAAATCCAACAAAGTAACTTCTCTCAACCAGGATTTGACAGTTGGACATGCTAAGCGTTATTCCATAGCGTTGATTACAGAAAGTTTTGTGTTTATTTTTACCTGTTGACTTTCATACCTTGTTGTGTTATAAGTAGACTTCGTTGAATTGCCACACGCAGCATGCAATCAGGTTGCCGATGTACGGTAGTATAGAGGAGGTGGGCAACTTCCCGGTCTCGTAGTATAAGCAGTTCATGTTAAGAGTTGTGACCGGTCCAAATAGATAGAGCAGCTACAGCTAATGTATACCTATGTAAGCACTTGTTTTTGCATTACTGTGGTTGGAATAGTCAAAGCTTAACATATGTTCAGTGCAGACAACAATTCAATCAAACATACTACAATGAGAGTGTTGCTGTTCCAAACAATTGCCCTGGAATATCCTTACCCCCGCAGCGAGTCTTGACCCGTTGGGGAACGTGGTTGGATGCTGTTAATTATTATGCAGAACATTACGGAAAAATAATGGAAGTAATTGATGCATTGGATAGCACAGACAGTTCCGCTGTTGCAGCTGTAACATCATTGCCTTCTGAACAGCTATTGGAAGATATTCTGTTCACTGATTCTGATTTTAAAATCGTGTCCAAAAGCATCACCCTGTTAGAATCGTCTAAATTACAACTCGCTGAAGCCCTTAATATAGTGGATAAAGTATCACGAACCGTTATCCGAAATAACAATTCGCTAATTTCAGAAAAAGTGAAATGTAAGTTGAGAAACATTATTGCTAAAAATTCTGCCTATTCACAACTTCGTATTATAAATTATGTAATCAGGTCACGACAAGACATCTGAAGTTGGTGTACTAAAAAGTAGCGACTTCCCGTTCTTCAAATATGCACCTAGGTATAACAACGTGTGATGTCGAATGTACATTTTTCCAATATAAAAACTTTTTAAGTGACCATCGGAGGAGGTACACTTTGCAGTCGCTCAAAATGTACGCAACTCTTCACTGCAATGCTCGTATTCAAGGATGATGTGAGTATATTACATTAAATTTTAAGAGTTAATATATCTCACTATAAAATAATTGTGTATTTAAATTTTTAGACATTTTCTCCTTCAATGATCATTCATTATATTTCTTGAATGCAGGATACAGGTTTTATTGTAACCGCAGTATACAGCTCAGTGTTTACATCAGAAGAATACTCAATCCGTTGCACGCTCCCTTTCCATACAGTCTATACCGCGTGCGCAGTAAACCTTAAGATTCTTGTGGCAATTCCACGAAGTCTAGTTATAAGTTTCCTTGATGAGATTTAGTTTACTTTCTTGAGGAATGCAAACAAATTTGCATAAAGTTGAAATTACTTATTTACCTTCTACTAAATATTATAAATATATTAATTAATTTATATGGAACTTGGCATGAACTTTATACGGCTAGAAGACAACTTCACGAGGTATTTCACCTAACTATTCAAATAACGGAACTTTCTACTTAGACTTATATGTACAGTATATCGACTACGATTAAAGTCCTGTCTCATAGTACAGTAATGAGTAAATTCCATTCTCTGTGACGCAGGTATTTCTACTTGCAGTAAGCAAATGTATGAATAATGTTGAACATGTCCTCTGTATAATGTTTGAACGCTATAATGAACGTCAGAAAAAGTCCATTTGTATTATACATCTCAATTTGTATAGTTAACTTAATTCACTTAGTTTATATTATCAGTAAACAGGATTGTGAAGTACAATAATTACATATCGATGGCCCAGAACCAGACTGTTAAAAGTCCATTTTACTATTTTTTTTCCAGGAGAGCTATTTTAAGCTCCTGACATTCAAAGCGTCATGAAACAAATTGGAATAGCTTCATAGCAACCTTATGGAGAGGAATATTTACAATTTTGTTCGATTCATATATGCAGACAAGAACTGGGACACAATGAAACAAATTTCTTTCTTACAAAAAATTGGACTTAGAACAATCTGGTTCTCAGCCATCGATATGGCAATATGTAATACAGTGGTTCTCAAACTTATTAGAGCTGCAGACCCTCTTTCCATATATCAGTATTTTCGTAGACCCCTTTAACGTCATCACTGGAATGATGGGTAAGTTAGATATTGTTATTTCTGTTATATTTTCCAAAATTCAATCGATATTAACTATACTGGTTGTAAGGGTTATAAGTGCCGTCCTTTTCACAGTCCTCGGGGACGGTCTACAGGATCAAAAATGTCTATGAAACATAGGGTCAAAACTTGACAGTTTTCCAATTACAAATATTTCTTCACTTACTTTATTTGTGTTATTCTACTTATATCGTCAGTAAAATTACGAAAACAATTACATCAGTAGATATATGTAGCAAAGAGTTAATGTTAGCTTAAAGATATATTTGTGTGTTCTATTACGTTTTCGTGAAATTGAGTAAAAGTGCATGCTTAAATTTGTTAATATTCTGGCGCGAGAGACGTGGCAACGTGTTCAGCTGGCACTACTCTGCACAGACTTACGTACATGTCGGCTGAGTTCAAGCTCCCTGTCCGTAGATCTACTGCCGAGCGGATAATAATTTGGTAACAGGTACTCGATAAACAACTTACAATGTCATTCACAGTTTAGGAATACCATATGTTATTAATTTATGAAGAAAATCATCGTAATTCAAGTGACGCAAGAAGATGTTTTAATTTAATTTAATTTAATTTAATTTAATTTAATTAATTTATTTAACACTTTACATTTGAGCTACATTAGGCATTGCAGCCCGAAAGAGCAGAAGCTCGTGCTCGGGGGCAGTTCAGATCAGTTATACAAAATATATCACAAAATTAAGAGAGTTCATTGAGCACAATAATATTAATAGATGGTAAAATACATACGGCATGTAATAATAGGATCTATATACAAATATAAAATACAAAAGTACATAAATATTAGAGCATCAATTTTAACTCAATTAGCTTAAACAATTAAATAATTAATCTGATTTGTTCGTTAAGTCTATGTGTGTTAAGTGTACTTAGCTCAGGGTCAGCTCTAATTAAGGCATTATATATCTTGGGTCCAAAATTTCTGTACCGTAAATGTTTTCCGCAATGAACGTTAACTAATCGGCGAACTTTTGTAGCGGTTTCTCAACGATTATTAGAAACTAGGAGTTTCTTACCTCTTTTCGAAAATCACAGAAACAGAAATTTCTTTAAAAATGGCACTGCTTTATGGAAGCGGGAGAGATTAAAATGTTGCACTTATTAAAAAGTTCGTGTGATTTTGTGCAGTAAACCATTATTGTTTTTTTTTTAAACGTACAATAAAAAATGTACCAATATTCCCAATATTGTTAAATAAAATGTAAATTTACCATAAAGTTCTATTGATAAGTTTGAAAGTTTGTATTTGCTATTCGTTTTAAGTAAACAACGGTCCACCCCTGCATTAGAACAGAGCATCTGTTTTGTACCGGTATGTCTGTACCCGCTTGAGCTGTACTGTGTACTTGTAAACTCCCTCCTCCCCATCCAGCAACGTTGCCAAATGCCTAATATTGTAAACTTTAATAACTAATTAAATATTGCTATTAGAAAAAAACTATGAGCACATATTTGGATTCGAGAATTTTGTAATCGGAGAAAAATGCTATTCCGGAAAATGGATCTTTGGGAATGCGGAATCGGAAAAATGTCCGGGAATTTTGTTTGGGTTAACGCACGAATTACACGGAGAAATATTCAGCATCGAGGTCCGAGGATGACGTGAAGTCGTAGCAGGGACGAATTTTTATTTCACGAAACGACATGTTCCTTACGAAGACTTTACGGCTTAGCGATAGAGCTCTTTCTTCTTATTACAAAGACCGAGCTTCGAATCTCTCTGTGTGAAACGCACGCGTGTAAACTCAGCGTACACGATGATTTCCGAGCTATTCGGGGGTGGGAATGGAATTTACGGGAGGAGCACTACGACCTGTTACGATCTATTGATTCCGAGGTGGGACTTTGTCTCAATACAGCGACTAACTTCCGTGTCTCA
This sequence comes from Periplaneta americana, assembly GCF_040183065.1. Classification (NCBI taxonomy): domain Eukaryota; kingdom Metazoa; phylum Arthropoda; class Insecta; order Blattodea; family Blattidae; genus Periplaneta; species Periplaneta americana. Next base: position 135,469,927 of record NC_091121.1, on the reverse strand, counting down.
GAGTGTACATACGAGAAATATACAGGGTGTTTCCGAGGTGGTGTTACAAACTTTCAGGGATGATGACAAAGGGCACATGTAGCAATTTGAGATAACCCTGGTCCGGAAATGACCGAGTCGAAAGTTACAAGCAAAAATAGTTGTGTGGAAATGAAATAATTTTATTCCTCTATACACCTTAGTTATGTGTATTTATCTGCAAATCTTACACACACTGTATCCATCTGACGTTGTTTACGTTGTCTACTTACAGTATTCCATTCAGTGCAATGTCTGAAGGATGGGGACAGGAAACTACACTAAACAATGCAGATAGCGTAATGTGTAACGGACATGGTCGGTCCTGATATGCAAGTCTGTAGACAGCAGTGTATGTGTACAAGTTGCAGTGTCCAGTCGATCAGTCCAGGTGAAATGGAGGAGTACACGAGAACGGAATAAGCAGACCTGATTTTCGAATACGGATGAGCCAATGGGAACAGCTCAAGCTCATAGATTGTATCCGAACAAGTACCCACGTAGGAGACATCCGGCCCATAGCATCTTTCCACGACTGTTCCAAAGGTCAAGGGAAGGAGGGCACGTGGTGCCAAATTACAATTCCACTTCCACACAACTATTTTTGCTTATAACTTTCGACTCAGTCCTTTCCGGACCATGGTTCCTTATCTCAAATTGATACATGTGCCCTTCGCCATCATCCCTGAAAGTTTATAACACCACATCGGAAATACCCTCTAAAGAATCCTAGTAAATTCAGATCAGGAGCTAGTTTCCCAATTGAAGGAAAGGCATTCAAATCAGCACGTTTATTCTAACATACACTGATATTCAATGAAAAAATTAATTTTAGATAACCAAGAGACTGCTGTACCATTTCCTCTTGCTGTACAGA